>NC_067236.1:12702666-13009000 GCF_019924925.1 Ctenopharyngodon idella | reverse complement strand
TCAAATGCGTTTTCGACTACCTCTGGAAGTTTTCCAAAAATGCTCAAATTGTTTTAGACCCCGTTTACACCTGTATATAGCGTCCTCCACTTGTGATCCGATCGACCAAAATGCATCTTAATACCAGGTCTAAACAGGGCCTTAGAGAAGTATAGTACATCTCTATTCGTTAAACCAGACAATTTAAGGTATTATTAATGTCTATAGGATGGTATGTGACAAGTTTGCTTTAGCAAGCACCACTGATCATTTACTTGCTAATGAAACTTGGTGATCTCTGTGCAGTACATAGTAAGGCTTAGAATTATGACATTTACTGCCCTTGCACTCCTCTGTAGAAGTGGAGGAATGTGTCTTAACTCTGGCAGGAAGAATGAATCACCCAGACTGAATGCACAAGGTGTGACATGAACCGGGGAAGCTGAATGTATTTGCATGCAGAATCACATCCATCAAGGGGGCCACATTGGTGCGCTCCCTTTCATTCAGTCCCGGTCGCCTGGGTAATGGACAATAATTGTGTTGTGCCTTTTGTCACAATGCCATAAAGCTGTGTGGCTAGTCAGGCAAAGCAGCCTTACTGAGGTCCTGTCGGCACAGGAAACCTGACAGCTGGGGAAGCAATGTTGTAGTCAAACTCAGTGGTAGAAAATGCTAATGTAACCTGAGCCTTCTGTTTCTTTGTCTTCCACATTTCATTTCTATTGTTTTACATTAAAACTACTGCAAGCCCTTGGGCAATTTGAACATCAGTCATGTTCATTTAACCTTCTCTGATGAGGCAGTTCGCATTAATTAGAATACATTGTATGTGGATCCACATACTGTTAAAGCATTATTTCCCTAATTGCCCTTCTCATGCTTAGCTCACCTGTGGGTATTCATTCAGAATGCCATCCTGACCTTTTTTCTCAGACACCCAATAACGTTCAGATGTGGTAGTACTTCTAAGTTTTCTGACGATAAAGTTGTGTGCTGTGCCGTTCAGGAGAGCTGTCATTGTACCCAGCCACTGTAGCATGAAATAGAACTTGTAGACCAAAGAGAGCAGTGAAATTCAAGTGCAGTCAGAATGGCCCTGCGGAGGTTCAAAATAGTTGGGTAGTAGATCAGTCTAACTTTACAGAATGAGTGGGATAACAACTTTGAAAGCTATCATTATTCCCCGAAGTATATCATGAGCCAGAAAACACACTCAGAATGAGGAATAAAACAACTCGTGGGATGCTAGGTTTCAAATTGTACTTCATACCATTTTTTTCAATAGGCTAACTAGCAATAGCTGACAGCTGCACTTTCCGAAAAAAAAAAAAAAAAAAAAAAAAAATCACGCACGAGAATCTGTCATGGGATAAGAAGCCTATGTGAGCATTACTGGTGATTCAATCATTAGTGAAATACTGTATGAGTTGTAAATGAATCATTTTGAATCGGTTTAATCTGTTTACAAAATCCTGCAAATCTTAAAATTATATTTAGGTTCTAAATTACTCAAAGGGGACCTATTATGCAAAATTCACTTTTATAAGGATTTTGAACACAGATGTGTGTCCACAGTGTAAACAACCAGCGTATAATGGTAAAAATCCACCCCATACTTTTTTTATAATCCCCCATAAATCATTATCAATCTCTCCGAACGTGCTGTTTCATATTTCCCCACTACTCATATGTAAGAGTAGGGAAACCCTGCCCATGACTGGTGACGATCTGCCCTGAGTGAGAAGCATAGAGTCCGTCATTTCTGTTTAATCGCTGTATTAGCTAGAAATCTTACCAGTTTATTAAGCACCCCCAAAAAGGCATAAGGTCTGTATATGTTTACTGTAAGTTGTAACGAGTGTTTTTGTGTAACTCGCTGTGTATGTAGATGATAATACAAAGGAGGGAGAGTTTATAGATAAAAGACTTTAATGCACACTTCTTGTACTGTGTTTTATTCAGCTCTTATGGTGATTTTCTGGAGCAAAAAAAACGCTTCATGTTTTGTGTGATGTACAATAAACTTCATAAAACTCATCAGTAAAGATTTAGCCATCATTCAGACGGGGTCTGCTACAACAGGTTTGTACTAATAGTGGATAAAAGCAAGATGACAACATGAGTTATAACCGCAATTAAACTGAACTATGAAATCTCCTTGCTGCATATATTCTCTGGCTCTGTAGGCAGCATTTTCAGACTCCAGTTCAAACTGAACACCACTACAGAGAGTTTCTGATATTATTAGTGCATAAGATTGTTCTGTCCGGAGCTCGGAGCATCAGCTCTTGAAGCTCCGCCCTCTTAGGCCCGGAACAGCAGCTCATTTGCATTTAAAGGGACACACACAAAAACAGCATGTTTTTGCTCAACCTCAAAAAGTGGCATATTTAACATGTTATAAAAAATGATCTGTGGGGTATTTCGAGCTAAAACTTCACATACATACAGTACACTCTGGGGACATCATTTTTTTTTACATCTCTTAAGAGGGGGCATAATAGGTCCCCTTTAATGTTGCTATGGACTTGTAGCAGCTGTGAAGAAAATAAATAAATAAATAACTGCACTGTTTAAAAAAAACATACAAACAAACAACAAACAAACTTGTATAAAGCAGTAAATTCAACAGCTTTTTCTGCTGAATTAGCATGATCATGCTGCAACTAAAATCGTTTTCTATCCTTTAACATACAACCCGAATTCTGCAAATGTTGGGATGTTTTTTAAATTTGAATAAAATGAAAACTAAAAGACTTTCAAATCACATGAGCCAACATTTTATTCACAATAGAACATAGATAACATAACAAATGTTTAAACTGAGAAATTTTACACTTTTATCCACTAAATGAGCTCATTTCAAATTTGATGCCTGCTATAGGGCAACAAATGGCTGAAAAAGCAAGAAATTTCTAAAAGATTCAGCTGGGAGAACATCTAGCAACTAATTAAGTTAATTGATATCAGGTCTGTAACATGATTAGCTAAAAAAGGGATGTCTGAGAGAGGCAGAGTCTCTCAGAAGTAAAGATGGGCAGAGCTGTGAAAGAGTGCGGAGTGCGGAAAAAGAGTGTGGAATACTTTAAAAACAATGTTCCTCAACGTGAAATTGCAAAGGCTTTGCAAATCTCATCATCTACAGTGCATAACAACATTAAAAGATTCAGAGAAACTGGAGAAATCTCTGTGCGTAAGGGACAAGGCCGAAGACCTTTATTGGATGCCTGTGGTCTTCGGGCCCTCAGATGACACTGCATCACTCATCGGCATGATTGTGTCAATGACATCACTAAATGGGCCCAGGAATACTTCCAGAAACCACTGTCGGTAAAGCAATCCGCCGTGCCATCTGCAGATGCCAACTAAAGCTCTATCATGCAAAAAGGAAGCCATATGTGAACATGGTCCAGAAGCGCCATCGTGTCCTGTGAACCAAGGCTCATTAAAATGGACTGTTTCAAAGTGGGAAAGTGTTCTATGGTCAGACGAGTCCAAATTTGACATTCTTGTTGGAAATCACGGATGTTGTGTCCTCCGGGCTAAAGAGGAGGGAGACCTTCTAGTGTGTTATCAGCGTTCAGTTCAAAAGCCAGCACCTCTAATGAAATGGGGGTGCATAAGTGCATACGGTATGGGCAGTTTGCATGTTTTGGAAGGAACTATGAATGCTGAAAAATATATAAAGGTTTTAGAGCAACATATGCTCCCCTCTAGATGACGTCTATTTCAGGGAAGGCCTTGTGTATTTCAGCAGGACAATGCAAAACCACATACTGCAGCTATTACAACAGCATGGCTTCATCGTAGAAGAGTCCGGGTGCTGAATTGGCCTGCCTGCAGTCCAGATCTTTCACCTATAGAGAACATTTGGCGCATCATTAAACGAAAGACAACCACAAACTCTTCAGCAGCTGGAAACCCATATCAGGCAAGATTAGGACCAAATTCCAACACCAAAACTCCAGAAACTCATAACCTTGATGCCCAGACGTCTTCAAACTCTTTTGAAAAGAAGAGGAGGTGCTACACCATGGTAAACATACCCCTGTCCCAACTATTTTGAGACCTGTAGCATGCATCAAATTTGAAATGAGCTCTTTTTGTGCTTAAATTGTAAAGTTTCTCAGTTTAAACATTTGTTATGTTATCTATGTTCTATTGTGAATAAAATATTGGCTCATGTGATTTGAAAATCTTTTAGTTTTCATTTTATTCAAATTTAAAAAAACGTCCCAACATTTCCGGAATTCGGATTGTATACTGACAACCATAATAACACGAGTAGTAAAGAGAAAGCCAAATGAAGAATCAAAGTTCATCACAATTCACCAGGTTTTTACCAGGTCTGTAGCATTTACAGTATTTTACTGTTACAGTTACAATCATTTTATTTTATAGTGTGGGACACATTAAATAAATACAATAAATAAATAATACATACGAGCAATATCACGCATATCACTGTAGGAGTGCAATATGGCTCTATATCAGTATGGCTATGATGATACAGAGCCATATAGAACGACTACAATTCAGTGCAATAAAAGTAGCACCTGAAAATTTATAGTGGGTTTGCTCCTCCGCCATTGACACTTGCTGGAAGAAATGCTGCCGGTACATATATCGGGCAGAAACATCTTTTTGAAACACTTTAGACTAGAGCAAGTAATATTTGCAAACATGAGTTGGATCACTTTCAAAGGCCTTTTGGAGCTTAACGAATAATTACTGAATTAGCAACTTCCTGCAACTCCATCTTCTCAAGACAATCTATTAACGAAATAACTGCATTGCAACAGACTTATCATAATGGCTTTCGTGACCACTCTATGTCTGGAAGATTGGAATTGAATGCACTGAATGGTCGTTAACATTCCTGAGCCGCATCTGCATATAGTTGTTCAATTTCAATTTTTGTATAATTCCTTCAAACCTCAAGTCTTACACATGAGGAAAATTGAAAATGAATAATCCATTAAATGTATGAGTCTGCAGTAATTGGCTACGGTAGAGGTGGGTGAGGGGTGGGAGTTAGGGTTGGATTGCGGGACATGCGCAGCTAATTTGCTGACATTGGACGCAAGCACTTATCTTGCTTCTCTTTGTAAGACGATGAGACCAGAAAAAAGAGTTTGAAATAGGCTTGCTATGCAGAGCAGATCCTCTCCTCTTTTTTTCTGTGATGCAGACACATGCTTATGGACATTAATTCTCTAGCTCATAATAATAAGCAGTATGTGCATTGCCCTACCATACCTTTAATATATGGACAACAATACAATACAAGCATAAAGGATGCAATTCAACACAGAAGCTTTTTTTTTTTTTTTTTTTAGGGGGGTGGACTCGACCTACTCCATCTATGTTTTGATCATCATTCTGAATCTGATCCAGACAAAGTCTTTGAAAAAAACGTGGTTTTAATAAAAAAAAAAAAAAAAAAAAAAAAAATATATATATATATATACCACTGACAGGTGAAGTGAATAACACTGATTGTCTCCATCACGGCACCTGTTGAACATTTTGTCCTCAAAGTTGATGTGTTCGGAAGCAGGAAAAATGGGCAAGCGTAAGGATTTGAGCGAGTTTGACGACTGGGTCAGAGCATCTCCAAAACTGCAGCTCTTGTGGGGTGTTCCCGGTCTGCAGTGGTCAGTATCTATCAAAAGTGGTTCAAGGAAGGAAAAGTGGTGAACCGGCAACAGGGTCACGGGTCAGCCAAGGCTCATTGATGCACGTGGGGAGCGAAGGCTGGTCCGTGTGGTCCAATCCAAGAGATGAGCTACTGTAGCTCAGATTGCTCAAGAAGTTAATGCTGGTTCTGATAGAAAGGTGTCAGAATACACAGTGCATCGCATATGGGGTTGCATAGCTGCAGACTAGTCAGGGTGCCCATGCTGACCCCTGTCCACCGCCGAAAGCGCCAACAATGGGCACGTGAGCATCAGAACTGGACCACGGAGCAATGGAAGAAGGTGGCCTGGTCTGATGAATCACGTGGATGGCCGGGTGTGTGTGCGTCACTTACCTGGGGAACTCATGGCACCAGGATGCACTATGGTAAGAAGGCAAGCCGGTGGAGGCAGTATGATGTTTTGGGCAATGTTCTGCTGGGAAATCTCGGGTCCTGCAATCCATGTGGATGTTACTTTGACACGTACCACCTACCTAAGCATTTTTTCAGACCATGTACACCCTTTCATGGAAACTGTATTCCCTGGTGGCTGTGAAATTCTACCAGATCTCAATCCAATCGAGCATCTTTGGGATGTGTTGAAAAAGTCAGATCCACGGAGGCCCTACCTTGCAACTTACAGGACTTTAAAGGATCTGCTGCTAACATTTTGGTGCCAGATACCACAGCACACCTTCAGGGGTCTAGTGCAGTCCATGCCTCGACGGGTCAGGGCTGTTTTTTGTCAGCAAAAGAGGGACCAACACAATATTAGGAAGGTGGTCATAATGTTATGCCTGATCGGTGAGTGTGTGTGTGTGTGTGTGTGTGTGTGTGTGTGTGTATATACATATATTCCTACAACAAAATATTCTGGGGGCCATGAAAGTTTTCTGAAAATTATAAAAAAGGCTGGCGCTGGCTGTGGTAGAAATCCTAACATTACTATTGTGACAAAAAGCCTGATTCTCTGCTGATGACCAAAAATATCTAGTCTGATAAAATAAAACATGGGCAAGAAACATACAAACCACATTTATGCCTATTATAATACAATGATTCTGTCAGAGCCATGTAGGCAGCATTCCAACACGTAGTGCAGTTGCACATTGTTCAAAACCTGGCTTGTATTTCCACGATCTAATACAAGCGAGGAATATGGTTAAGAGATATAGGTTCAAGATAGTTTATAAAAAAGATCTTGATTTTTCAGTGGCAAAATTAGTCACATGGCATTTGACTCAAAACAAACAAAAAAATGCTTTTGGAAATGAGTGCTCAACGGCAAAGATGGCAGGATGCAGGCTGTGCACTTGCAGGTTGTGCTTGTATCAACCGGGCAACTAACAGTTTTCTCCAAGTATTATAGACCTCCTTGTTGCTGACCAGTCTAAGAAAAGAGAGTAGAGAAGATGTGATTTAACCAGACACAAGAAGCTGCTGACTTTGTCTTTGATCCCACTGCAGTCTTTACTCCTCTGTGGGCTTGCTTGACTTCTTATTCTGAAGTCAATCTCAAATGAAAGCAAAAATCGCTGCCCCAATCTTGCCTGCTCCATCACCCTGTCCAACTAAATTGGCTGACTTTTTGGTTAAATGGAAAATCCAAGGCAAATATCCAAAATGATTTTCAATCCAGGAAATTGATTGTATTTTATGTGTGTCCAGAAAATCAGATTTAAAGATAATTATAATGATACTGTGATTTTAAGGAAGCAAAGTTAAAATTAAATTCAGTGAACTTCCTGCTAAATATTCTGTTATTAATAAAACCAGAATTTTGCCCAACCCTGCCTAATACACACCTCACTTTATGAATATAATGTATTTAATATATGAAACTACGGATACAGAGACTATACTACTAGACATACACAAACAATACACATATATAGAAAACGAAAGTAAAGTCAAGAAAACAGAGGTGATCAAAGGAATGGCAACTTACTAACAGTTAAAACCTTTGAGAGCCAGCAAGGAAACTCAGCTTACACATCGAGCTTAAAACGCTTTGGAAAGAATGGTTCTATACTTGCATAGGTTCAGGTGCTGTGGTCGTTTCGTGTTTCTGCAGGAGTTTCGGTGCGTGCGGCTGAAGCGATTGGTCCTTTTCCGAGAAGGTGTTCTTCGGCGGGATTTTCAAACAAGGGTTTAACTTAAGAGTAAGATAACCGGAAAGGAAAGAAAAAGAGTCCGTCTCCTAGGCGATGAAGAGTGAAGACTTAGGGCGACGGATGAAGAGGGTTTGACAAAGAAACTTGTTGCCAAAAGATGGTCGTCCCGAAGAGAGGGGGCGCGTGATGGAAGCGCGGTCGCCGAGACGTCCGGGAGAGACGTGTGTTAAATGGCGAGAGACAATCGAGAGACAATTGAGAGATGCGTGTCATTGTGTTTTAAGGACAACAGGCCAGAACGCCTCCTGGGATACATCAGCCAATGATGAGGGTGCGATTTTGGCGGGCAAACTCTTTCTTTGTCTCCATTTATGACCTAATTTGCATGGTTTGCGAAGTGTCCGATCTGAGTACATTTTCTTCAAAGTACCATTAAAAATAGAAGAATGCATTTTACAGTCATGTGACATACATTTTCAATTAGAGCATAACGAAAGCTTTACAATGAGACCAAACTTGTCAGATGGCAAAGACATAAAAGGTGAGATACAGTTTATACTTGAGTTTTATCGTTTAGAAGAAAACTAATACAACTACAGTCATAGCTAAGCTTATATACTAGGGATAAATACATGCACCTTTAAATACAGCGACGGGTACATATTGGCACAGTCATATTTGGAGGATAAATGTACATTCAATAGTTATACTGTGAATCTCCCCATGACATCTTGAACTAAATCAGAAATGATCTTCACCTCCTAATCTAATTGGAGTAGTTTTCCAATAAACCCACAACAGTGAGGAAACGGGGAAAAGAAATCCTGGAAAGAAATGAAAGAACATCATCTTTTGTTTCCCTGCCAATTGCATTTGTAGATTAGAAATAATGGTATATCACCTGCTGCAGTATTTCAGTTAACTTTCTTATGACAACCTCCATCTATCTTGACATTATCTCCCTCTCTGTGTGTGTGCTTATATATATTTCATCATTTCAGCATATATGTTGTTATCTTACTGATGCCTCTGGCAGGTCAGACAGCGTTGTGTGAATCTACAATGAACATTATGCAATTCATATTTACAGCAATATTTGCTAAATTTTCACTGGCTGTCATCAGGCTGTGTGACGTCGGTCTGTGCGACACTCCTTGTGTCATTTTCATTTACAATTACATTTCGGTATGAAAACATGATATGTTGGATAACCCCAACAAGCTTCAGTTCATCAGATCCTGTATGTGGTATTAGTACTGATATTTGAAAGAAAAAAAGGTTTATGACCTCATATGTCTTGTAATCAGTTTGTTTAGAGGAAAGCAAACTTCTGCTGCTCTCACAACATGATATAAGACAACAGAAAAATAGTATAATTTTCTTTGAGAAATGGCTCTGCTGGAACCTTAGGAAAATTACTGATTAGAATTTATTTGTGCCAGTTCATTGACAATTAATCATTGGAAAATGATTTGAACAGTCGCTTTGGAGCACATGGCTTTGTTTTACCATGGCAGCTTACAGCAAGAATGTCAAAGACTAAGACATTGAGATTTATAGTCCAAGCAGAATGCAAGCAAGCAGAGGGCAAACAAGGGTCTACACACCCAGAGACTGCATTAATGAAGAAAATATAAGAACCAAAAACAAGTAACTGGGCAAAGGTTATTAAAGGTGACTAAAGGTTACTGATACATATACTTTGTGACAGCACCAATCCCTCTTAATTTTCAAACCCTGCCCTCCAGACACCTGTCATAATCAGTTCTAATCAAGGAATTCTCATTAAAAATTATGCTTTACTTGGAAATATGTCACATTACAGGCATAAAATGAGATGCAAACAGTTTGATGTTGAGTTTAAAATCTTAACTATGTAGAAAATTTAGAAACCCTTGATTTTAGCAACACCGGTGGCCGTTAATTGAACTGCAGCCAGCAACTTACTGCTCATGCTTGCACTCGTGCTCACGTAACGTACAAGAGACTAAACATGATTCAATGCCCCGATATACTTAAAGCAAATTTCTTTCTCATTCTTCATTTAGAAGTAAAAAAGAAGTTTAAAATAACTTTGCAGCAATATACTTTTAATGAACATCCCGACACCGTCCACATTACTGCTGAGAGCAACGTTTAGATGAATATGTTAATACGTGCTGTCTGCTTTCCTCTCAATAACAAAATAAATACAACAAAAATGACAGCGGTGAGAAAACAACAGTTAAGAAAGCATCTGATCATAGTGATGTGGTTATGTTTGCACCAGCTCTGCAATTCACCAGCATCATGTCGACAGATGAGGTAGTTGAAATTACACTGTTATGATAGTTTGATTATAAAAGTATATTTTTGTGTGTGTGTGTGTGTGTGTGTGTGTGTGAATTAATCCCTTTTCTTTGCATGACACATTAACATTACAGTACAGAATGTCTCTTTCGGCATTAGCCTGAACATATAAGCATTTGTTTCATTTTCTAAATGTTAAATGTTACATTTTTTAAATTTTTGTTATTAAATGGAAGAGAGGCTCTTGGGAGAGTGTAACCATCACATCCTTTGGATTCCCCTGGTGAAACCGACATACATACATAAAAATCAGTCTGGGAAGGTCTCGTTTTTTTAAAGGGTTAGTTCACCAAAAATGAAAATTCTGTCATTAATTACTCACTCTCATGTCGTTCCACAACCCTAATGGTGCGTTCACAACAGACGCGACTTGCGCGAATAAATCGCGCTATTCGCACGTAGTTGGATGCTTGAGCAATTTGAGTTTACTCGCTTCATTTCGCGCGTGAAATTCACTTCACAACAGACACAAATTCGCGTCATGAGAGGGGCTTCTGCCAGGTGGCTCGTCTCGTTTCTGCACACTTCCTCTGAATAAACACATCAACTCGTCAGCTCAATTTGCCGGCTTTAGCTAACTTGTAGTCTCAATATATATATTTTATATATATATATATATATATATATACCTTCGTCCAAGCAAGATCCTTTTTATTTCTGTTTCTATGAAGATGTATCGTACAGCGATGATGATTTTTGTCCTCCATTGTTGTTTCGGTTTTCTGCCACCTCTCGCTACGTCGTAATCACGTCACTACTAGAGCAAGCTCCTGATTGGTTAACGCGGCGCAAATTTTCGCCAAAGTTCAGATATTTTAACTCGAGCGAATCACGCGTTACGCACGTCAAACGCCCGAAACGCTCTATTCATTCGCTCCGCCTCATTCACGCGTCGCGCCGCAGGATGTCTATTCACGTCTTTGCATTGACTTAACATGTAAATCACTCACACTTAACACTTCATTTGCGTCTGGTGTGAACGCACCATAAGACCTTCGTTCATCTTCAGAACACAAATTAAAATATTTTTCATAAAATCCGATGGCTCAGTGAGGCCTGCATCGCCAACAAGACAATTAACACTCACATTGCCCAGAAATCTACTAAAGACGTATTTAAAACAGTTCATGTGACTACAGTGTTTCAACCTTAATATTATAAAGTGCTGAGAATATTTTTTGTGCATCAAAAACAAACAAAATAACGACTTTATTCAACAATATCTAGTGATGGGCGTTCTCAAAACACTGCTTCATGAAGCTTCAAAGCTTCACAAATCTTTTGTTTCGAATCAGTGGTTCGGATCCTGTATCAAACTGCCAAAGTCACGTGAACCATTGAAATTTTGAAATACTTGTGACGTAATGAAGCCTCGTTTACTGAAATCACATGACTTTCACACTCCGAACCTCTGATTCGAAACAAAAGATTCGTAAAGCTTCGAAGCTTCATGAAGCAGTGTTTTGAAATCACTAGATAATGTTGAATAAAGTCGTTATTTTGTTTTTTAATCTTATAATTAATGACAGAATTTTCGTTTTTGGGTGAACTAACCCTTTAAGATTTGTTACAATCGGTTCACACATTGGCAATACAAAAAGCGATTAATACATGAAAAAATCTTGCATTAAACAAATTTTTGTTTACCACTTTTTTCACCTGTTTTTTATTTTTTATTATTATTCTCATTCTGAAAATCACTGTATGTCTGCTTTTATTGTTGGCCAAAGTAATGCTTTTTTTTTTCTTCTTTTTTATTTTATTTCTTTTTTTAATTATTTATTTAATCATTTTTATTTATTTTTATGTCATGACAGCATCTTCGGAAACCCATTGTGTGAGATTGTTATAATGTCTGAAGTAAAATCAATACTAAAGTATATGATATATGAGGAGCTCGCACAACTCCAGACAAGCCGAGAAATAATAGACAAGTTCATTTATCACAGTAGTGAGCTAATTGATTTTGTTGCGATTTAGAATGACAATCCCGTTTCCCAGGGGCCTAAATATTTGAACAATGTACTTCATTCAGCTCCTATTGTCACCTCTGCAGCTGAATATACAATACATGCAGACATGTAAGGCCATAGACCATACATTGCATGTATATTTAAATGAATCTTCATAGAAACAGTAAAAGTAATGCAATCAATCCCCAAGTGATGGCATTTATGATCATAAACTGTTAAAAATATATTATAAATGTCAGCTTGATTCTCTTTTTGCAAAATGATTTATCCCAGGAAAATTGCCATCTATTTGAAATGAATTACTTTGTTGATATTACCCTCTGAAACTGAGGGAGATGATCATGGTATAACAATTTAGATCTCTGCTGACATTTACTCTATTCAAAAGGGCTATGACAACATTTTTTATATATACAATTATATGTACATAATGGATTACCATATTCAACCAAACTTATTCAGTGAAGGAAAACACATTGAATCTCATTACACAACAAACAGAGATTCAATGTCATTCAGTGTTTTCATTCAACAGAAAATGGCTTGTGTTTAACCACTAGTTTTCATTGCTGCATATCTTTCAGACTTCCTTCATTTTATCTGGGTTTGAAGAAATCTTGCCAAGGGCATTCTCTACACCAGGAGATCTAGAATCAGAAAACAAGCACTGGCATCAAAAGACTCCTTTGAATTTTCATTTGATGACATTCTGCCAGTAAGGCTAGAGCAGTTTCCCTCCACTCATTACATACTTGCTTTATTGCTCATTAATACACTGTGCCGATAAGCAGACTAAATGCTGTGCCAAAAGCATAATTAATAAATGAGTATAATTCATGCGGGTGAGTGAGTTTAACCTTCATCCTGCAGAGCTGAAGTATGTGTAAAAACAGGATGAGGAATTAGAAATGTACTCTTCGTATGGTGACTAACTGCTACATGACTTTGTCAGGATCATCACTGCAGAAACAGGAAGCAGCAGAGTGACCCAACAGTATGGGTCAGTGCCGTGTCTCTTTTCTTTCACTCAGACACATGGGTGACCCACATTTCTGCTCTGTTATCTGTGAATGCTTCTCAGTGGTCCTGAGGCTGATACATGGCTTTTTTTTCTTTTTTTTTGGCGTTGCTGCTGAGCTTGAGCTGATAAAGATAGTTTGGCCATTTGACTTGCAAATGGGATTGAGAAAACTTTGCTCTGGTTTAGAAGCCGTGTGCATTGAGATTGGGAGGTTGTGACCTAATGGTTATAGAGTCTGACTTGTAACCCAAAGGTTGCAGGTTCAATTCTCAATACCGGCAGGAAATGACTGAGGTGCCCTTGAGCAAGGCACAAAACCCCCAATTGCTGCCCATTTAATGGGTTAAATGCGGAGGACAAATTCTGAGTATACCTTTCAAGTATACCTTACGTTATATAGACAAAATCTCTCCACAAAGATGGCAATATCCAAAATCCTTGTCCTTGTGGGGACAAGTTTTGGTTCCCATGAAGAAAATAGCTTATAAATCATACTAATGTGGTATGCAGGCACAGAGAGAGCACAGGCATGGATCAGCAATCTTAATTTATTAACTAAACTACTGTATAACTAAACATTAACTAAACATTTTTTGGTCCCCATGTGCAAACTAGCATATAAATCATACAGAGTGATCTTTTTTGAAAATCTACTATATATATATATATTAGTTTTAAACCTTTTTTTTTTTTTTTTTTTTTTGGCTGCTTGTACAATTTACTTAAAATATTTATACCAAAACCATAAAAGTGAAATATTTCTTCAATAATGCTGTTTGTTTTGACTTCATAATGGCTGTAAAGCTCAAAACATATTCACATGCAAATCTTATGATACTTCTAAAATGTTCCAAATACTTCATTAAGCTCCTGCTGTTCTCATGCTATGTTATTTTAGTTAATTAGCTAGCACTGTGTCATTTTAGTTAATTAGTGAGCACTATGTTATTTTGGTTAATTAGCACTTGTATTAGGACCCAGTGCATGTTTTGGATAAAGTAATGCATAAGCTGATGAACCAATAACAAATCACTAAAAGGGAATCATAAGGCATGATTTGTTACTGTAATTTAACACATTTGAGACATGTATTAATTGCTTTATCTGCATTCATTATGTAGACTAAAGTTTAGGATGATGATGTAAAGAGGCTCTATACACATTTTGTAGCTGTGATATTTTAACTTAAAACTGTGCTTCTTTTTCCTCCCACAATCCTATTTAACAAGGAACTATGTAGACTTTTATGTGCAAAAAAATGATCAGAAACCATTTCTGCCATACCTAAATACATAAATATTAATTAAGACCAAGCAATTTAAGTTTATTGATTTATCACCCACTTGGTGTCATGGGGTGGTTTGCAGTACACATGAACGAGATGTCAGAGTAACCAAACAAACAGTCTTTATTTATAATCCGTAACACTCAATGGAACTTATAGGAAAAGTGTAAGAGAAAAAGCAAAACCACTATTTCCATAAACAAGAAGCAACAAAGGACTGAACTGAATAGGGAGTATATATATTTCTATCACGACAGCTCTCGCAGTCTTTGGCATGGTAATAAGTATGAAAATATTGATATATTTGTCTTGACATAATAGATATGCTAAGCTGCTGCTGCTGTTGGTTATTGCTGCTGCTGCAAGTATGGGACTTGCTACTGCCAATACCTACACAACACGCTGCCGTGAACAAGTAAGACATGCTGCTGCTGTACAATATAGCGTACATGAATTACCCTTACTGTGCGTTCGCACCGCCGCCGGCAAGAGCGTCAAAATTCGCCTTGGCTGCCCTGCCAACAACGCTGTACTGTGCGTTCAAACCGCCATCGGCGGGAGGGTCAAAGTAAATGACAAGTTGTGGCAACCAATCGGAATCCTCTCAAGCGAGGACCTCTACTGAACCGCGTCATAGCTCATTACCATAAAGTTGATTTGACTTCAACTTTCCTCGATGTTCTCACCGTCCGAGACAAGCCGCTCCGCTCTCGCCGGAGCTTGCCGCCGGCTCACATTTAAAATGAATGACTTCCTGTCACTTTGACGCTCTCGCCGGCGGCGGTGTGAACGCACGGTTAGTAGATCTATACAGGTGGAGCTGGGGAAGGTGGAGTGTTTCTGAAAGCGTGCTGCACTGCTAAGACAAATGCTAACCGACTATTTGAAGGCTGAGTACGCAAGCTCATTGGCTACTGAAACAGCAGGAACCAGTCTGCTGTGCCCTCTAGAGAATGATGTGATTGCAAGCAGGTTAAGAGTTAAGAACCTATTAGCCTGCACCATCTAGAGTTTCATGACAGAACTTTGTATATAGCAAACAAAAAGAGACACAGGTGATAATAATAAGTAACCATAGAAACAAATGTGGACATAATCGGTAACCAAGGAAACCAAAACTAAACGGAGCAGGGAAACAGGAAATAAAGGAAACAAAACAGAATATCAAAATAAAAGTCCATAGGACAGAACATAAACCTGACACTTGGTGGGTTATATGGAGATTAATAGATATCACTGGAGATGATTTTTAAAACCGCAAAAATGTTTTTAATAATTTTTTTTTTTTTTTTTTTGCTGTTTTTTTTTCCCCCACACATAGAATGAAATTGTATATGCATGTTTTGCATGTGCATTTTTAAATAAGTTTTTTTTAATCTGAATGTGACTCTACATTCAGTCCTCAGCTTCATCAGCAAGTTTAGCTCAGGAACAAACTGACTGTGCTTTAGGAAAAAGGCTGTTGGTTGGCAATATAGCTGTCGATTGATCACTTACAATGAAACAAAGTACAACAACATAAAGTAATCAGTCTAAACAACCAGTTCAGACTCAGCAGAATCCTCAAACCGTGGGCAAATGTCTTCCCATCAGTAACTAATGCATTTGCCCATTTTCCACTGATACTGTAATAATTCACATTTTAAAATCCTTTGTCCTTTCTAATAAGGTCTTTACTTTTGTATGACTGAATTAAAAAATATTGACTTAACCCAACCTGTAATCATTGCATTATCAAAGCAAATCCCAATAGGATTCATAATGAGTTTTTTACTGGCGCAAAACCTTCCATATGTGGCCCTTTAATGGGCATGAAAATGGGTTCGAGTTAAGCTGAGCCAGGCTGTATTCCTGTGGCATGCAAACCTCCTTTTAAAGCTGAACAGCACTGAGAGGTCACATGTCAAGACTGAACAGAAAAACTAGCACTTACTCTAAACATGCAAATGTTTTAGAGCAGAGGCTGTCAACCTTAGACACACATGCAAAACATACAAGTGTTAGATTTATTTAACTGTTAAACTGTTTATAAATCCCTTGATATGCAAACTACCAGTAATCTTTTTTCCTTTCTCATAATCAGCCTGTTTTAATCAGTTATGAGCAGTATGTGAAGCTAAATGCTCCACCTGAACTATGGCTGTATTTTGCATGATTTATTCATGAAATGGTGCATGCTGGGAAATTGAGTCTAGCTTCCAGCACCAAGTGGGCTGAGTAGATGTGCACAGTGATTAAAAAGAAAAATTAAAATGGCAATTCATGTCAAAAAGGTTTCCGACCCCTGTTCTAGAGTGTGTAAACATGGTCAAAGGTCCTCTCTTGGAGTTTAATTGTTATGCATTTCCCACAAGTACTTTGCATTTATTGCTTTCAAAATTACAAGTGGAAAAAAGGGGGAAAATACAGACTGCCTGACTATTAATTTCAACCTGCATGGATGTAACTCTACAATAATCCAGTCTCAAGTGATTTTGTATGCATACAAAATGTACATTGCATTTTTTAAATAATTCTTCTAAAATTATTAACTTTTAGGTATTTCAGAACTTTCTGTTCTTTCATATAAGACGAGCTAACAGAAAGGTTGATGGCCTGTATCCTTTAAGAGTAGAAACAGAACACAATCTGTGCCAGAAGATCACTCCATGTTTACAACACCATCTGCACCACTAACCAGAGAGTCATTTAATGTTTCTTTAGAAAACAAAATGCTCAAGGCCTGAGCTTAACTGCCTGACAAAGATGCCATAGAGTCCATAGTAGTCCAACAAAGGCAGTGAAGTAGATTGAAAATGAAGTGCTAGCCTGGTAATCTGCTAATAATTAATTTTACAGTAACTGTAAAGCCTCTGTATGTTATAGGTACAGTACCGCGATCCCATTCTTCAGTGTTTTTCTTTCTTTTTTATCAAATTTTTGCTATATGCAAAATGTAAGTACTTGTAGATTAAATGGTATGAGTTTTTGAATGTGGTGAGCAAATGTGAAGTGGGATGTGCTCAAAGCTGAATGCTTTCTTTGTTGAGGCACAACTTAAAAATGAATAACAAATTCTACTGAATAATAGGAAAAAATGTTTGTTAGACTGATTAGGATATGAGGTAACACTTTACAATAAGGCTCATTAGTTAACATTAGTTAACTATATTAGTTAACATGAACTAATAATGAACTGCACTTATACAGCATTTATTAATCTTTGTTAATGGTGATTTCAACAATTACTAACACATTATTAAAATCTTGTTAACATTAGTTAATGCACTGTGAACTAACATGAACAAACAATGAACAACTGTATTTTCATTAACTAATGTTAACGAAGATTAGTAAATACAGTAGATAATGCATTAACTAACATGAACTAACCAATACATTTGTTAATGTTTAACTAATGAACCTTATTGTAAAGTGTTACTGGATATGAAGCAATATTTTAATGAACATATTTAAAATTACAAGCAAAGGTCTGCATAGCCAATATGACTAAACTCATTTACAAAAATGTGCAAAGTGTGATCTGAAGTTTAAATGCAACGGCTGTGTTGCTTTTTTTTTTTTTTTTTCTTCATTTTTTTTTTTTTTTTTTTTTTTCCCCAATTTTTTTTAAATGTCTGTTAATGTTTTAAATCTTCACAAGACATAAAATGACGTTTCTGTGTCTTAAGCAGGCCACAAGCAGTGTTTTGTAACAATATTTTTTAAGTGAATGAATCATGAAAGTAAATGTTAGATCTGATTTGTTGTCATTTACCAAAGGCTTAAAATCAATCTTTTAGCTCAACCAGTAGAGCATGAAGCTAGTAATTCCGAGGTCATGGGTCTGATTTCCAGGAAATGCGTGAACTAATGAAATGTATAACTTGAAGTCAATCTAAGTAGCAGGGGATAAAAGCATCTGCCAAAGCATTAATGTAAAATGCACTTTCTGGAGTATTAGTATAGACACACTTTGTATTCTTAATAAATTAATAAATGTGTGCGCTTTGCTTATGTTTTGCATGTTTGATGTTAATTGCATTATATAAGTTGCATTTATTTATATTCTAGAAAATGATACTCTAGAGATGCAGAAAATTTAATCTGGAGATGCTTAAAATTCTGATTGAGTGCTGGTACCAAGGTCACACAAACCAAGACCTTGGCTTTTCTAAGCTGAATCAATTTCATCAAAACATCTACTACTTTTATTTTCATGTTACATAGCTACGTTTTATGCTGTAGTGGACAACAGATAGAGATGGAGCTGATGGAGGCGAAGACCCAGGTGGAGCCGAAGAGTTGATGAGACGGAGCGACACTGATGGAGACAGTGTGCCAGAGGAGCAGGTGGGACTGAGGACCAAGGCGCAGCCAGAGGGAAGGCGGAGCCTGATAGAGCGAATGGGTGGAGGGGAGGGGACGAAGCGCAGCCGAAGGCCAGGAAGTCTGTGGTGCAGGCAAAACGATGTCGAACCAAGGCAGAGCCGGAGGGACGATGGAGCCAGGTGGAGTCGTAAGGACAATGGTCCCAGGTGGAGTTGAGGGAGGGAGGAGCCAAGGTAGAGCCGACTGGTCGATGTATAATGCAATGCATTATAATTGAGAGATGTACAAATAACTGTTCCTATATGTATCTTATTTGATACGCACATTTTAAAACAAATAAAAAATGATGTATAGCTAATCATGTAAACCTAAGTTTCTTCACTCCAGTAAGTGTTCATCTTTAAGTATTACTAAAAATATAGAAATTAATTTTGTTTAATGTATAAAAATCTGCAAACATTTCACAGCAAAAAGACGTGCACCATGTGAAATTTTAGAAATATACTAAAAGTCCTTTTGCTTGCTAAAAACGGTAAATATTGATATCAGATGACATAAGGCATAAAGTAGATTGTGTACAACAGATTTTGCAGCAGACTTTTGATCATGTTGATAATTTAGAGGCTTAAGAAATTTGCGTATCAAATATGGTACAGTAGGCTATAGGGTTAAACTAGGCTGTTTTAAATTCAAAAAGATTGCACTCTTCAGCTTTAAATATATTATGTTCTGCAGAACAAACTTAATGAACAGTATGCAACAAAAGAATTCTAATTTGCAGCACACTATATATTTGACCACAAATTGCCACATGCCCAGATGGCCACATTTTTTTCAAGAGTTGCAGCAAGCATTTGAATATGGCTCTGTCAATGAGCAGGTGTCTCCATATTTTTAGCCATATAATTAATTTATTCTTCAGCATGATGGTAAACAGCACAGTGTAAAAACTTTATTCTATATGTGATTTATTCCACATTTTCCTTTCATAGAGGAGGCATTCGTTTGATATTTCCTATCATCTGTCTGTTTTCTTCTGATGTACGGTGGTCAACCAGTCACACATCATGCTTCAGCTGAGGCTGGTGCTAAAGCTCCACATGAGTGATGTCTGCTGTTTTCATCCTCTTCCCTGCCTTAAGCGACTTGGAAGAAACCTTTAAATGAGGCCTGCTTTCAAGACGTCCCAGGGTGCACACCACTAATATCAGCATTTTCTAACAGCCTGACAGCCGTTTCGCTCAATACATTGCTCAGGCTGGGAGTCCTGCTTCGGAGCAGAGCACCTGTCTGGATGTCTGGCACTCTGTGCCCTGAGCTAACCACCTGGCATACGAGTATTTACTTTGGGGCAATTCAGAAGTGCTCAAGGCCTGATCTTTCCTTCAGCTTCATCTCGGGAGAAATCGCTGGCAAGGATGAATAGGAATCCAGGTGCTGTAAAATAATTAACAACAAAGGTGCTAACAACAATAGCAGCACTTATGTGCTCTTCAAGGCTTCTCCAATAAATGCTAATCATCTATCACCTAGTTTCTCAGGCTAGCCTTGAAGAAAGCAATATCAAATAAATCAAAAAGATCATAAGCTGTAACGGAGTAGAAGTTATCGGAGAAGCGGTTATTATAGCCAATAGACACGCACTGAAATTATGGGCCACATGATAATTTGATATCATGAATAAATCAAATAATCATCAGCACACAGTAATTCAACTTTTCTGATCCTTTGAACAGGGCTGGAAATCTCATGAGCAATAGCTTAGATAAGACTTCAGAGAGTCATGCATTTCTTCAGAGGAGCTGGTGCATGACATGGTAAAACCTCTCATTTGAACCAAAATCCTTATTAAACACAATTTGAGATTTATTAATTTCCATTTATTAAGGAAATAACTATTTATTAAGGTTTTTTTTTAAGGTGAATGATTTCCTTTGCACTCAGATGGCTGCATATTAACTATTATTTATGGTTTCACTTTATTTTGATGGTCCCTTTAACACATTCTGTTTGACTATAAGTAACGTTGCACCTACATGTCTACTAACTCTCATTAGAGTGTTAGTAGAGTATTAGTAGACTGGTACGGTTAGGGTTAGAATAATTTGGCATGTACTTATAGTCAGTAGAATGTCTGTTGGGGGACCATCACAATAAAGGGGCTGTTTACACGACACCGTTTTCAACTAAAAATGGAAAACATTTTATGCATTTTGGCCATTCATTTACCTGATCTTAGATTAAAATCTTAATCTTAGGTAGAATATTTGGTAACACTTTAGTATAGGGAACACATATAAACTATTAACTACGACTTTTCCCTCAATAAACTCCTAATTTACTGCTTATTAATAGTTAGTAAGGTAATTGTTAAGTTTAGGTATTGGGTAGGATTAAGAATGTAGAATAAGGTCATGCAGAATAAGTCATTAATATGTGCTTAATAAGTACTAATAAATAGCCAATATTCTATTACTATATGCATGCTAATAAGCAACTAGTTAAAAGACCCTAAAATAAAGTGTTACCGAATATTTGTAGTCTCAGTCATCAGTTTAGAAACCGGCGCCTTAACCCCTGTGATGTGTGGCAGCAGCAGCGCGAGATCTCGGGAGAATGACCAAGCAGACACAGAGCAAGTGTGGTACAAAGCATTCTCAGATTTATTCAGGAAGAAGGGTCATATTTATAGACATAGGTCAAACAACAATATCCAGGATGGCTTGAGCATCCAATTATATGACTTAAGAATCAAACCTTAACATGTATGGCATTTCAAGAAGTATAATAACAAGTAAGAAATGTATGTGCGTAAATGTGTGCGTGTGTCTTCAATTTCTGGTTGCGAGTGAGAGTGTCAGTGTGTCCAAGGACTACTACTTGTTTTGTCTAGGTAGGTACATGATGTGCACAATGGAAAAACACAAGAAAAAAAGCCCAAGACACAAAGAAATTATTTAACACATGACAACAGCGTTTTGGTGGCCTGAAAACGTAAACTTTTGAAAACGAGTTTCAAAGTGCAAGTTTTTGAAAATGATCTACGTGTAAACAACAAAAACGAGAATCTGTGAAAACGATGACGTCATGCACATGCATATTACATGTTCAGTCTATAGTGTTTCATCGCCATCTAATGGCCTGCCAGCAGAATACAGCGTTTTTAGTCGTTTTCATGGATTCTAGGGCTGGGACTATACATCGATTCTCGATCAATACAATGATTCTGGATCGATCCTGATATTTCTCTCTTGAATCGATTCTGAGCTTAGTTTTAACAGCAGATGGCGCTCTAGGCTAGTTTTTAACTGCACGCTCAAATGCTGACGAAGAAGACTGCTGGACAGCGCTCGTGCGTTCGGCTGAGTCATGTGAGTGGTTAAATACAGTACCGTCGCAAGGGCTTTGCCAAGTGTGCGACTGTACAGGGCCTCGCGCCTAAGTAAGGTGACAGCTTACTTGATGATGTAAAGCCAATAGTTAAAGATGTTTTTGTCCTTCGAAATACTATAATACTATAAAAGTCATAGGTAAAAGTGGGAATATGTGTATCGTGACTGTATTATTCTGCTTGTTAAAAAGTGTATTATACTTACAATATTGCTCTGTGCGTGTGACCGTGATTCACGCGCATACATGTCAGTCAGCGCAGCATCGCACGTCAAGTTCGAGATCATGTGAGCGGAGTGGAGCGCGAGCGGAGCGGCTAATATTGAGCTGAGAGCGCCTTTCTGAAGATTCCGCTCCACTCGCTCAGGGCCGCTCGCTCAACCCAGAATTCCCTGAACATCAAAGTTAACAACGCAGAAGGAGACCTAGGCCCAATTGAAAGGGGGTGTGGAGAAACTCAGTTTCTGTTTTAGGCCCATTGCTTTTTAGCTTGTTTATAAATGATTTGCTATGTTGTTGCCCAGATGTTGAATGTCAGCTTTATTGCTGACGATATAGTAATTTATACATCTGCTAAGTCAACTGCCAAGGTTGCTGCAATTTTAAATGAACAAATGGAAAGGATATCTATATGGCTCCAGGAAAATCATCTCACTTTAAATGTTGAGAAAACAGTTTTTATGTGCTTTTCAAATAGAAAGCAAAAAGTAAAAGTAAAAATTAGGGTTCATAATGAAGAAATAGAAGAGTTAGATGAGTTTAATTTCTTAGGTGTTGTTTTAGACTCACAACTTAAATTTGATAAACATATAAAAAAATAAAAATTAAAAAAAAAACTTTTCAAAATGGTAAGGATTAATCTCAGTTGTTTTAAACTTATTAGACAGAATATCACAGTGGAGGCAGCTCAGCTTTTTATGCATGCAATGATCTTGTCCCGTATTTCATACTGTATTACAGCTTGGACTCAAACAAGTGATCATTTAATCAAAAAACTTGAGATGTTGTATAATCGGGCTCTAAAAATAATGGCTAAAAAGCCAAACCGATAGCATCATTGTCATATTTTTTAAAAAAATGGAATATGCTTAGTTTTATACATTTAAAAAAATTGTCATATATAAAATTAATTTTTAAATGTTTGCTCAATAAGGCACCATCTGTTCCATGTAAACTGATAAAAAGACAAGATGTCACAGGTAGAATCACTAGGAGTACAGGGGGTGGAAATTGTAGGATTGATTTTCACAGAACCACACAAGGGCAAAGAGCCTTTTCTGTAAATGGCTCCCAACTCTGGAACGTTGCCAAATGAGTTTAAAATAGTACATGTTTATAAGTCTTTTATATTGATGGTAAAGCGCTGTACACATATTTAAATTGAATTTTGTTATAGTTATTCATGTTACAGGGTTGGAAGTATCCCTAATATAGGTATAGGTTATTTTGATGATGTGTTAGACTTATTTTATGATTAGCAGATTAAAAAAAAAAAAAAAAAAAAAGCCTTTCTAGGGACCAGAGATGCAAATTAGCCTATGCTATACTCTCGATGTACAATACATATTTTCCAGTGTTGACTGGAATCATGTTTCTTTGTACTGTCCCTATTTAAATGAACTCATAAATAAAATAAATAAAATATATTAAGCAGACAGTCTACTAATACTCTAATGAGAGTTAGTTGACATGTAGATGCAATGTTACTAATAGACAACAGAATGTTCAAAAGGGACCATCAAAATAGTGTTACCTCATTTTCCTTTGAAACTGCTCTCAACTAAAACAAATCATGGATTTATAATTAGAGTACAATGGGTCTAAACATCCATTTTATGTACTATCATTGCAAAGGTATCATTGTAAAAGTATATTACTACCATTGAAAAATGATCATTGAAAAACTTTTAATTCAAATACACTAATAATGAGCTGCATGTAAAGGTATTAAAATAGTTTTAATGAGTCATAATAAGTAAAGTCATAATGTGTAATAATTAGCCATTAGTAATGAACTATATGGATAACTGACCTTGATGAAATGTAGGCAATAAGGTTGTGGTAATAAAAGCTTTCCCCCTGTCTAGCCTATTCCTGCCCCATGATAGCCCATTTCCAGGTGCAAGGTTTGGAAAGAAGCCAACGCATCTATTCTCAGCTCTCTAACGACTGGCAGCGCAGCACGCAATAGCATTTCTCTGCCAGGAACATGTGCTCCAGTGATGTGCTGTTTGGCAGCCAGAGCACATCCCTTATCGGCTGTGAAATTTCTACTATTGCATCTCTGAGCATATTTGCCCAGCATTAATTCTTTTAAGTATTGTGTAGTAATTAATTGTATTTTTACACGTGGCATTAGACTATTAGGGAAATCATCTAATTTAAAATTATCTGTTTAATTAATATGTTCATAATGCAATATAATGCATGAAATTAAAAGGATAGTAAACCCAAAATTGAAAATTCTCATGTTGTTCCAAATGATAGTTGAATAGTGTCTATGTCTTTGATGAACAGGTGGCACTAATCATCAAACCTGACACCAGTTTTGAATGTGAACACAAATGTGATTTTTACCATCAGTGAATAACAGAAATCAAACCGACTATATTTATGATGATTTTAATGTGTTTTTGGTTTCAGCATAGACCAAGGTTTGGAATGATAAGGGGGGTATGGAAAAAATTCTTATTTTTTGTGTAAACAATTCTTTTATATGAATCTGGGTATGGGGTTGATGAAGGTGTTTTCCATTATAATGTAGAAAATGTTTATACCATTTTCTCTTCAAAGGTCAGCAAAGCCCCTGCCGTAGATGTGCAGAGAAGTTCATTTGTTATTGAAGCCATCCAATTACCTTGATGACTGTGCCAGGAACCAGGCAGTGAGAAAGCCAGAGGTGCCAATAGTCATAGCAGTATGTGATGAATACTGCAGGGGCACCAACTGGGTTGGTGCGTTCTTGCACCACCTCGGCATGACCCAGAGTTCCCAACTCTTAATCGAGTAGGTGATAAGTTTTCTCTCATTTTCCCATTGAGGGCCAGCTGGGACAGAGTCAATTAAACCTACTGTGGTGTGGGAGTTACAGACTCCACAAGCCCATGATTATCTCCCACAACTCCAAAAGGATCATCACATTTACAGATAAGGAAGAAGGAGATCTGTCTGCACTCTTTATTTGGAAATGGTATAAGATTAAGTCACATTTTCATATGTAGCTACACTGAATAATCCAGCTTCATTGCCATATGCAGGTAGATGCCATCTGCAAATCTGGTCATTTCTGATATCATAAAACAAAATATCATATCATTAAGGTCTTATCTTATAACTTCACCAATGAGCTGTAGCATAGTCATGTTGTTGTAGGACACTGTGGTAATCATGGAAAAATATGCAGCCGCAGGAACAAAAATCTCTTCTAATGGAAGCACAGATTTAATTAAAAAGAACATGACTCATGAAAACAAACTTTTACATTGTCAAAGTGTATAGAATTAAACAAGCAACTGAATGGCAACATTTTTATAACAATTAAAGAGGTCATTATTATCATTTTGTTTTCTTCCCTAAGGTCCACTTATAATGATTAAAGCTTTTGTGCCAAAAACAGTCAAAACTTTTCATGACCATTTCCACCCACTCTCTGACCCTTAGAATTAAAGCATTAAAAAGACCATTCTTTTAAACTGCTGTCTGCTGTACCAGAAGTAAAAAGCTAAACATAGGCTACAAACGAACTACACCACGGTCGCACGACTTCAACGACATCAGGGGCTTTCGCACCAAATAGTTTAGGAACTCAGTTATAGGAACTAGCCACTAGGATAGTTCCCCGGAAACTACTTTCTCCCCCGGGCCATATTCATGGTTGCATTCGCACCGGGAATAGTAACTCTGAAGCTGCCGACAGCGGCATCTTCAAGCGTGGCATTTACAAACGCTAAAAACTGGTGGATGGAGGATGCCGTGATTGGAGCTGTGATTGTTGTGTGTCGTGGGTTTCGTGATAACGGAGATGGAATGTAAACGCATAATTTACGCAACCGAAAGAGCAAAAAGTGGGGCTAAGAGACAAAATCTCCTATGACAACTTTTAGTATTACATATCATCGAGGCGGAGAAAAGAACACAACCCTGCAGACAACAGGTAAATGCTGTTATTGCTGTTTTCCATTTTTGTGAAGTAAAGATGTTGACATTGCTTTTTAAAAATACCATGTGTCTGTGTTTGACATGCGTTTGACCAATCAACATATACTTGCATCACTGATAGTTCCTATAGTGCTTGTTTAGACCCTACTCTGAAGTAGGAGCTAATTTAGTTCCCCCCAAAGGAGTTCCTGCAGTGCGAACACGGCAAAATCCGGGTACTTCAGCCAATAGTTCTAGAAACTATGAAAAGGTTCCTACGGTGCGAAAGCCCCTATCATCACTAAGCTCAGACAGCTCTTTCAGCCTTTATTTAGAAGCATTTTCCTGAAAGTTTGAGTTAGAATAGTTATCAAAAGCACGATTATAAACATAAGAAGGCTGTAAAAGCGGACTGGAAAGAAGATGAGTTTACCTGTTCGGCTGACAACCTCTGTAGACTCATTTAGCCACTTGTTATCAACCGCCTAGTTATAAGAGAAAGAGTCTGGGGAAAAAAAGTCTGATTACTGATGTATTTTATGTCATAGACTAAAATATATTTCAAATCTTGGGTTTTTAGTTAATTTTCTTTAACAAAAAAAAAAAAAAAAAAAACACAAAAAAAAGCAACTTTAGGACAATGGAACCAGAAGTGCTAAAATGCTAACTAATTTTCAAGGTTTAGGCCTGCAGTAAAACAATCTCTGCAGCACTCTCTAATGCAAATATGGCATAAGTTTTAGACAGTAAATCCATTGTATCAGTTCCTTAAGTTTATAATGTAAATGCATAGTTAAGAACACCTAATATAAAGTGGGATTTTAAAATGACACAAGGTGATAAGATTCAGTTATTACTAGTACTCCATTGGTGTAGGGATTTGAAACATGAAAATGAGAATCATGATTCCTACTGAGTTTTTCGGCCTAGATCACCGATAAGGTCTCACACCTTTTCCAGCCAATCCTGACAATCCCATTTTAATAGGCTTTATCCTCCTGTCTTCGTTTCCTTTACGTCAGTGGCAACATTATTCACTGTCTCTATATGCTTCTCCTTGACTCTGCCACTTGGAAAACAGCTCCTGTGTATCTGCGGCTCTGGATGTTCTGAAGAATTGACCTTTCCTTTTGAGGAAGACTGCCACTGGCCGCACTCCTCTGGAGAAGGCCCATCAGGAATGAAAGGCTCTTGGAAATCACATTTGAAAAGGTCAGGGCACACCCAGAATGAACTGGACCTGCTAGTCTGACAAACAACATGCTATTTTTTTTATACCTCTGTCTAGTCTGACAGGGAAAAAAAAAGCGGCAAGCGCTGCTTGTAAAAATACTTCAATGCACAGAGTCTCTGCATCTTTTTCCTTTAGCTTATCAAGGCTTGCATGCTTTAGCTTGCACGGTGACGTATTTAAAGCCTCATCCTGGGATAGTTTGGACGATATTTCTGACTATTTTCATCAGTTAAGGCTCTTTGAATCTAGCATTCTGCCAGCTTTAAATCAGACACAGAGATAAAGTAGTGTGTAAGATTACATTTATTTTAATGAATAAATTATAGCATTTATTTGAATTAAAGCTGCAGTCTGTAAGTTTTGCCTCTTTGTCGCCATCTCTGTTTGAAACCTGCAATTGCAGTTATTTGCGGAATTATCATCTTTACGTGGGTTGTGCTCCTCAGCGTGAATCTAAATGTTTTGAGGAGAATGTGTGGCTGTCAGTCACCGGTGGATATGTACTTCGGAATCACAGACTGTAGTGTTGGAAGTATGACCAAAATAAGAATTTTCACCTGAAAGTGTCATCTAAACAAGTACTGTAAGTAACAAATCTGCCACTTTTGTTCTGACCAACTGAAGGAAAAAAGCATTACAATAAATTGCGCTGATTAAATGGTGGTGGTGGTGATTAAATCTAATGATCGCTGAGCTCATATCACATCGAACTGTGCTAATTATTATTATTATTATTGTTATACTTTGTTCTCAAACTGTTAATGTTAACAACATCAGCATTGTATGACTGTGTTTTTAATGTGTATTAACGTTACCTGTAGATTTCAATTTCTGTACAGTCTAATCTACAGTACGTATAACATTAATTTGTCATACCATACAATCCACCATCGAAATGATACGTTTAATTATTCCACCTTTAAAAACAGCAGTGTTAAAAACAGTGCATTAATATAGAACGGTGATTAAACTGACTTAGAACTATCTGCACATTTAAAAGGTTTTATTCCACAGCTTCCTGACACACCAATCAGAATCAAGTATTCAGACGTACCATGGTATAAAAAATGTTTATATATTCAGATATAGATCTTGATTGAAATGTAATATTGCATTGCATTTCTGAAACTAAACTAGCTACAGCTTGGAAATCTGAATAGACCTAATGTTTGATTGTGTATCTAAGTGTATTTTTTTTTTTTTTGGAGGTTCAGGGTCATTCCAAAAGTTCAAATCAAAGATCTCTTTACACGTGCATAAATATTATTCAAAATGGACCACACGGATACAGGATATAACTAGAAAACCACCCTCTCATATTGACAATTCTCTCACACAATACCTCCTTAATTAGAAGAGGCTTAAAATTAACAGAGCTATTATTAATTGATGTTCTTTGATAAATCTTTCTTGATACCTAATTCAGTTGCAGACTCTCTTTTGGTGGTACACCAAAAGAAATATAACATGTCTACAATAAGACACATTCATCATGAATTTGTAAGACTATAAATAGTGTATGACCAAAAGATAACCTTCAATGTCTATAGATGTTATTGGTTTTGTTTATTCACTTATTTCCAGCCATAGACTCTATATTATGGACCTAAACCATGATGATGATGTTACTGTGTTTGTTTTTAAGCTGAGCTTTAAGTTAGAACATTGTGTGTCTGTGTTTTTTCAAAAAAATATTCTGCAAACATGGGTGAAGCAGTCATTCATTGAATTTTGTTTTTAAAGATGGTAACACTTTAGTATAGGGAACACATATAAACTATTAACTATGACTTTTCCCTCAATAAACTCCTAATTTATTGCTTATTAATAGTTAGTAAGGTAGTTGTTAAATTTAGGTATTGGGTAGGATTAAGAATGTAGAATAAGGTCATGCAGAATAAGGCATTAATAAGTGCTTAATAAGTACTAATAAATAGCCAATATTCTAGTAATATGCATGCTAATAAGCAACTAGTTAAAAGACCCTAAAATAAAGTGTTACCATATGTTTCTACCTTATTTTCCCCCTGTTCATTATTATTTTGTAATGTGTTCATTTTGTCATCTTGTCATATTTCAATGTATATTTTTAAGTTTCAGTATATTATTTCTAGAACATGTTGTAAACACAATGTTATTATCAGGTTCACTGTACAGTGCTAAAGTATAAGTGATCAATGCTTATTTCCCATAATGCTATTTGTAAGGTATTTGATACTTTTTACAGAACCTAATATTTGGTGTTTTGAGCAAGCATTGTATTGCTGTCTTTCAATAATACAATCAAATATTCTTTTGGGAGGAACTTCAAACTGGAGAACAATCTTATGCTTGAAAGTACATTCTGCACAGAGACCGAAATCTGTTTACCCTTTTCCTCACTTCTCTTATAGATTTAATGAAGATGTGAACTTGTGAAATGAACTTGTGAAACTTCTGCAGTGTAAGTGAGACCATGACTGACACATAAAGTAAAAAAAAAAAAAAAACTCTTATTTTGATGTTTATTTAATTCCATTGTCCCTGGTTTACACTTCTCTTTTATAATTTGGTTCAGAAGAGTATCTTTGAGATGGAGTTGAGTGTAACACTCAGTAACCTCAGTTGAAGACAGCAAGCCAAAACTGTTTAGCCTTTTCCACATCCCTCTTATATAGGCCTGTTATGAACATGTGAACTGAAACAGCCCCAGGTTATGGCATGTATTGTAAACCACAAAGCCCTGGTGGAGCAGGACGTTGATCTTGACACAGTGCTAGCACCACTTCAGTGACAAATTTTTAGGTGCCTCATTATGTGCCTTGAGTGGACAAAAACACATGTACTCACTCTCTGTTCCATTACGGGAGTCAATACAAGGCTCTGCAGTCAGGTTGTATAATCACAATTTCATGTAAACAGGCTTTGCAGTCATTTAAACACTATTTGCAAATGACAACTGTTTTCTACCTTGACTTTCAACCTTACTTGACATCTGAAAAACGTATGTATATTTTAGAGGGATCATATGATGCTTTTAATTGTTTTCCGTTTCATTTATTCTAGGGATTTATTCTATGTAACAGAGAACACTGATCCAGACCTGCCTCAATGCCTTGAACAAAGTCCAGATATTACTTCCTTAAATTGATTTTTGTATTGTTCTTGGGCAGTACAACCCAAAATTTTGTTTGTGCATTTTATAAAGGACAACTTGCTGAACCTGGAACACAACGCCTGCTATATACAAAGACTACTTACCTAAAGGCGAGTAGGGTGCTCTGGACGGTTACTAGGGTGTTGCTATGTGGTTGCTAGGGTACTCAGGGTGGTTGCTAGGGTGTTGCTATGTGAAGCCAACATAATGATGATAACTAAGGGGGGCTATGACTGGAACAGGGGTCTCCATAATTAAAACATTGGTTATGGCTCTATACTCATACCCCATGTGACACATACATGGCTGTTCAAATGGCTCAGTTTCCCAAGAGACCATTGGGTGTTGGAATTAAACTAATGCTGAGAGTTTCCCTAGTGGAATTTAATTGTTGGTTCTGATATGCTTTCCGAACACGTGTGTGCAAGATTGTTGTTCTAGCTCAAACAAAGCAGAACAAGGGGAGTAATGAGACAAATGGCAAAGAAGAGAGAAAAATCTAAATGAGGTTTGAGACCTGAACAAAGGTAATGTTTGCTTTATATTCTTATAGAAAACTCCTATAGATTTCTACTCTTATAGATTTTTTTCTTTCTTGTTTTAAAGAGATTTGATTGTTTGTGGAGGCTCTGTTTGGTGTGCTCTTCGTAAGGTTATTACCATTTACTTATTTCATCTACTGTACCATAAGTCACATGACAGCATAAGGCCAAGTAATATTAATAACTTTTGACAAGACCATGACAAGGTATTAAACAGGTGTATAAAAACAGGGATTTCCCTAGATAGAAACACAGAAATAAATGACAGAAATAAAAACTGACTTAGCCATATATTTTAATGTCAAAAGAACACCATTACAATGATATTTTTGTCTTTCTAATGCATATAATTAAAATAAAAAATATATAGGTCATTGTCAATTTGTATAATAAATCAAATTAGCTAAAAATGTGTGGCTATTTGTTAGTATTTTTAATACACATCATAATTGGTATAATGCTTTTACAGGAAAGTGGCAAAAGCTTTCATAAATTTTATTCATACAGACTCTTTTGTTTATATTATGTGCATAGTACAGACTGTAGACTGCAAAATGTTCCTTTAATTTCCAACAAATCTCTGCAAGGGAAGAAATTTCATGCAGATGGCCAGTTTAATTGTTGGAAACAAGATGTGAATCCATTTGCATAGCTGGTCTATTTACACAGAGCAATGCAAACCCTCTCTCATCGAAAATATAAAACCAGATCTGCACCACAAAGCATGGGATGAATATCCTGGTGGTCATTTTGCCTGAGTGACAGATGGACAATAGCTATTGTGTCACTGAAGGCTGAAAGACTCGTTGCACTTTGAAGATTTAAAGGGGTCATGACATGGATTTTTTATTTTTTTATTTTAACGTTCCTTGAGAGTCACTTATAATGTTAATATATATATATATATATATATATATATATATATATATATTTTTTCACAAAAACAAATATATATGCAGAAAAACAATTATTCTCAACCCTCATTCTGATCCTCAGTCTGAAACGATCCATTTTTAGGGGGCGGCTTCTTTAAGGCTTGTCAGTAAATGGCCACTGTTAGGATTGGCTAACGTCATTGCATAGGAAACGGTAACAATGCCCACTCACTATTACATGTGAGTAAGTGTTTTGAAAACATTATCCATATAAAACCATCATTAACAGACAAAGCATTAGGAAATCTAAAGTTCTTTGCAAACTCTTCATTACAGTGTGGCAAAACAAAATGCTCTGAACAAACATTCAATCCTCCGATACAATTAATTAAAAATAAACCATCCACTTGTTTCCATCTCTGGGATCCTTCTGAATTCTCCAAAGAGATAAACAAGCTGTTTAAACTGGATACGTTAAAGTGAATGTTTTTTTACTCTTCCATTTGTCCTGTTGTCAGCAGACTCAAGCATGTGGAGTATGTCAGAACTGAACGCGCATCTGTATATTCAGTGTAGACAGCGTCAGTGATTATAATGGGTTCTATTTGCTTTTGACAAGGCAAATGTCAGTCGTTAATTGACTGAATTCCAGTGGGCGGGGCCTATGGTGTGATGATGTATTTGTCGATGTCATGCTCAGGAGGCAGTCATATGCAAATGTGATGTCACAGATCCTACAATATTAAAACCAATATTAAAACCAAAAATTAAAATTTTTTGGGACTTTGATTAAATAAATGTTTTGTTTTGTTTTTCTTTAATGAGGAGGACGTTTTAAACTATAAAACTTGTAGGATGTTTTAATGGCACAAAGACTTCTTATTTGTCAAAAGATAAAAGTCAAATTTGATTTCTCATGTCATGACCCCTTTAACATGGTTATAAAACAATTTTGTTTTACACTCTCTGAGACATGCACTGGACATTGGTATTTCTCCAACACTCTTAAGTTACTTTATTTATTTGCTTGTTTCAGACAAACTTAGCAAGCAGTTAAATTGATTGGAGATGATGATGATGATAATAATAATAATTATATACTGTAACTGTTTTAATACTTTTCAGAAAAGAGTCAAATGTGAAAATCTGTATTTTACATTATAGAAATTAAGTCTTATACTTTCTGTTTTACCTTTCTGTATTCTGTTTTATCTTTCTGTTTCTCTTTCTTTCTCTGGTGTTCAATGTATTATCCTTGTAGCTAAGTGTAGCTTTATGCATGCTGTACCTACATTAATTAATTAAATGACACAGACTTCCTTTCTAGCTACTGTAACAGCATAGGTAACATGCTCTAACAGGCAAGCTTGCTAAATAATAAGTGTGCTGAGTTGAGTGTCATATATTCATAAGTGTCATATAAACCAGTGTTACTCCCTAAAAAAGTAGCTATTGCATTACTTAGTTACTTTAATGGAAATTAATTTTACATTACTTTTGCATTACTTTTTCTCACTTAGACTTGTTTTTTGTTTTTTAATAACAAAAAAAGGTTCTATTTCAGCAAATGTAAAAGCCCTTTCACACCAAAAGTGAAATGAATTACCCTCAGGCTGAAGGAAATGCAAATTCACACCTGTACAGTAGAGGGCGCAGCTTAAACAAACCTTTCAGCTGTGCTGCCACTCTGGATGGAAGAAGAATAAGACGCAGGAGAATAAAGTTCAACACTCTTACTTCAGCAATGAAAACAAAAAAAATTAAACACAAATGTGGACACATGGGGACACAACATGGGGACAGGTGGAGCAGTGACTTTTGAAGTTGCGCGAATTGCTGTTGTTTCTTTAAAATTTGTTAGATAAGAACAAAATGTGAAAGATTGTTTCTTACAGGAAAGAAAAGTCATATTTATCTTCCCGCCTGCCTCGCTCTCTTTGGTGCTCCATGTATTACCCTTTATTCAAGTCTTGCATTACAGTATATTCATTCATTAAACTCCATAGATCATACATCAATCACCATTTAAGAAACACATTAATTCTGCAGTATTATTATCTGTCTTATGTAACATAATTGGTAACGCTCTCTACCAAGCAAATTTGCCAAATGATAAGTGTGAAATTGTCAAATTTAAAAGATCTTGGCATGTTTGGAAGATCTGAGGTCTTGTCTCTTTCATATGACTTCATATCTAGACACTGAGAAGTATTCTTCCTTGCCTTATTTAATGTTCACACCAATTAGTATGCATATTAAATGTAATTTGCATAACTCCACGCCATTATTATTATGATTAAGGATGGAAATTACATGTAAGATTATTATGTAGTAATCAGAGAAGAAAAATATGGTGGGTTTATTATAATTGGTGACATTTTGGGGGGCTTTCAAACTGCCTTATACTGCATTAAAACGTGTGAACAGTGAGAAGAGGTTTTGAAAAAGGTCACACCTATGGGATCTTTGTGTCCTTTTTCTTTGCTTTCCATAGAGTGTGTGATAGAATACCAAGCATGTCTGCAGCCTTGGTCCAAAGTCTCAGTGTGTGTGTACACCTGCTCAGATATACAGAGGTATGCCACTGAGAATTTTATCTGTAGAATTCTAATAGATGTGACAAAAGAAGCTGAGTTAAAAACGTTGAGTGTCCATTCTTATGATGCTGAACATGATTTCTTATTATTAACCATTACATGAAGGAATTGTCATTTCAACTTAAATCAGATCAACTTAAATTCGGTTCACACAGAACACGTTTTTATTGTTATAAACGTAAGACGCAGGTCAGTAGAACGAAAAAAGTGCAAGGTTTAGAGATGCGTTTTTTAAAAGTTGAACTTATTTTAACTTGAGTGCCACGTTTTTAGAATGCCGTGTCATGCACGAGACGTGAGCGCAATGGTTAAAGACGTCCGTCTAGCATGTGTTTACATTGATAAACAATGGGAAAGGAGCATATTGGAATGGAAAAACGTGTTCTGTGTGAATGAACATCTCACAATCACATTTAATTTCATATACAAATTAATAGAATAGAAATTAAACACAGATTAGATATGCATTAGCTGTACTAAATTCACAAATTTAATTGTCAACAAATGATTACACTCCATCTGGAGATCTATCTGTCTGATTCCACACTATTTTGTACAGACATAATCTCCTGCTAATTTAAAATACATTGAGCCATTTAAAATAATGGCTCATAAAGTCATTTTTGGTACTTCCTATGCCAAATTTACAAATGGGGATAATGTATCTACCTTACTCAACTGAGAGTTGCGAAATAGAACTGTGTATCCTGGGATTTCTTAGATGCATATTAATGTGTTTCTAGCCCCATAAATGTATTATTCAGTTAGGATTATGGGTAGAGTAATGAAAATTCTCTGCCTAATATAAATCTAGATAAAACATTCCCTCGAGACGTTTCACTGCATAATGAATTAATAACAGTAACACTTGGTGAACTTGAGTTTCTTAATTACCTTGAAATATGCTAGATGTACAATCCCTTTTAGTTGGTTTTCTCTTAATCACTTTCACATGTATATTTTATTGTGTTTTTTATGTCACTGCCATTGATGGAAAACATTTGTATCACACTGTGCATTGCTGTCATTTCTAATTGAAGATTTAGCAGCTTATTCATTTCATATGTTATTTAGGGGAGACCGGGGAGTGTTGTAACACGGGGTCAGTTGTAACACTGTCAGTTTGACGAGTCAGAAAATATCTGTGGTGTTGTCATCAATATCATACACTTCCATCACCTTTTTGAGCTCACAGGAGAAGTGGCATGTGACTGTGAGCAACACTGTAGATTTTATGACCAAAAATATGATTTGCATAGCAATCATTGTATTGTAGATACAGTTATTTAACTTACATAATCTAAAGTAGCTATTTATCTAGTTTAATTTGATGCTTTGCATTCATGCTAACTTCAAATCCACATGCTATAACAGTTAGCTATGTTATGGCTGTTTGGTGTAGGGATAGTTGTAACAGTTCATTAAAAATGTTACAACCAACCCCTTATAATGATTCCAATAGCGGTACGGTCCCACATATGGGATTTAGAATGTTCAGTGACGTCACATACTGCCAGATTCAAGCAGATTGGAAGCAGCAATAACAATCCATTCAAATAATTTGCCGACATTTATTCATATCAGACACACATAGTGAGCCTAAGTAACTATAAAGTTTACTCTATTATTCTTCCAGTTCACCAGCCAATTACTAGCATGTATTTCGGGAGAAACAGATGAATTCACGTGCTGTAAATCTGACTGACAGGACTCTGCAAACAGCGGCGCAAACTAAGCGTTATAGATCAAGATAAAGATCATTTATAAAGGTTTTTAAACGACAAAACAGACTCACTTACACATATTTGAGAATCAGAATATAAGATAGTTGATGACATGGTAAGCAAGTTTGTGAATATTTTAAATAAAAAAGGAAAAACAAAATAATAGCGATACATCTGTCATTGTTATTGTGGCTGCGGTGTGTTAAGTGACAAGCATGACGCGACGCCAGGGCAAACGTTATAAAATAATGGTCGCCTTAAAAAAACTCACTCCGGGGGTCAGCTAGAATATTTAAACTCATGCGTGAAAGGGTTAAAGCAAAGTCACATGAGGGATTTATGTGGTAAATGTGTTTTCATCATAGTTTATCCAATAAAAACAATATCCACCTCAATTAAACACATACATCTTTTTGTGCACATTTTTAGAATTTATGCGCATCTTAGCATTTCTATTCAGCTTTTTTTATGTGATATCCCGACATTCTCATAAAAATAGGTGGATGGCAACATAGCTAGTGACTGAACCCATATGTGACAGGAATACAGTACAGACACACAAACACTCAATTGTTTTGTGCTAAATTTAAAGTAATAAAAGTAATAAAAACTGCTATTTCTGATTAAAACTGATGATTCATTGTTTTTCAATAATGTTCTTGCAAAAATTTAGATTGTGTGGATCTTATTTCAGCAAATTAGCTCTCATTGTTACATCTATCCCCATAGTGTTACAACTCATAGGTTGTAACAACAGAACTCTTTGTGTTTGACATTAACTCACATAATCTGTGATTGTGTAGTACACATCCAAGTAAGTTATATTTGTAGTAGACAAATGTAGCTACCATGTATCAAATTTTGAGAGATCTAGCACAAACAACCACTAAGTTATTGATGCTCAAATGAAAGGTGTTACTTTCATCCCCGGTCTCCCTACCAAATACCTAAAATGAGTAGTGTTACATGTGGCTGCACTGGTTTTCATGGCATGACAGAGCAGGAAAAAGCTAATAAAAAATCTTCAGTAAGCTTTTCATTTCTTTGAACTCATTATATTGGCTGTTCCTGTCAGTCCATATAGTCCTTGGGTTGAAATCAAAGAGATTTCAGAAAATGTCATCAAATGGAATGTCTAAGAAGCAAAGGAAGATCATAATGCTCAAGAGGCTATAATGACGGAGAGGTTCGGTGTTTTTTTAAAGGGCTTTGCGGTTTCTCAAACATTGCATCACTCATCAGTCTAAATCATCATCACAGAGTTGCATGAGGTGATTACGTAAGGGAGGTTCTGGGAAAAGGCAAAAGTCATCTCACATCCCACACCACTCAACACACATCTCTGTCTTTTTCTTTTCAGCGAGAAAAAAACGAGCCTTTCCTTGCCCTGCAAACATTGTGATTTACATAGTGGAGCATTGACTCTGAATGTTTGTCTGCAGATAAGTGATTTGCATAAATACATTTGATTGGATGAGACACGATTGAAAATGTGTGCCTAAATGATGCTGTTTCATGCTTGGAAAACTAGTGTAGCTGCATGGATAGAAAAAGCTTAAACATGCCTACTCTGATTCAGATTGACTGTGTTCTGCAAATATAGATCATAGTCATAAAAATCAGTAGGAGAGATGAATAAAAATGATTGACGGCAGGATCTGGCCTGCAGGCCGCTATAGTGGAGTAAGTCTAAGATGTTATTGCCATATCCCTTACCTGTAAATTAGCAATAGGAGTGTCTTGTAATCAATGCAAGCTAATATACTGTTTAAAGCCACACTTTATTCGATGCATTGATGAATGCAGAAATCAAGAAAAAAGTTTTAAAACAAAATGAGCCTTTGTTTCTCACATTTTCTCTTTTTCACTGCTTTTCTGAAGTTCTTAAAGTTAGAAATCTTCTTGTTATATAGTGCATTGGCACAAGCCACATCTTCACAAATTCACAGGAAAGAGGCAAGGTGCTGATAGGAATGCGGTAGATTAGCCTGACTTCTCCCATTTTGCTCAAGATTAGTTTTGCACTTCCATTTATCTTGTGGATAATATAAATTATAAATGAGCAACCTTCAGCCCTCACTAAGTCAGATTAACTATATTTCAATGAAGCACGTTTCACCTTCAGCTCTGTCCATGACCTGTGGCACAATGCAGATCATTTGTATGTAAATATTGATCTAAGCATCACAATTCCAACTGTGGTTGTTGATTAAAGTTATTGAGTGATTTTAGCTTCAGATCATTTGTAGTTGCTGTCTGAGCTCACTGGAGTTATATTAAACACCTATTTGTAATTATCTGTAATAAGAAAGATTAATGATACTTTCCCATATAGCGGCATTTTTCTGAGTAGTCAGTTCATTTTCTGAAGAGTTATCTATTTGTTACTGTCATTATTATTCATGTTTTATGACTTCTGCTGAAAGATCCTTGGATTGGGATTACAAATGAATGTTGTTTAATAACAAAATCATTAAACATGATGCATTAAAAATAACAAACAACACAGCCCTGCATCTAAAAGGCCAAAGTATTACCTAATGAAGCTGAGTTAAAAAGTCAAAATCATTAAAAACTTTTCACAAAATAAGAAGTAAGATTTTTCAAATATATAACAATCAAATTGTTATATATATTATATAACAAAAGCAGTCAAGGGTCAAAAGTTTTAAGGGATAGTTCACCCAAAATTTGAAAATGATCCTATGATTTACTCACCCTCAAGCCGTCCAAGGTGTACATGACTATCTTCTTTCAGACGAACACAATCAGAGTTATATTAAAAAAATATCCTTGCTCTTCCAAGCTTTATAATGGTAGTGAATGGCACTCCTGACTTTGAAGTCCAAAAAAAGTGTATCCATCCATCATAAAAGTGTCTGCCTGCTGGAAGCTAGACATTTTAGTTTATAAAGATTTAAATATGGATATTTTTCCTACAAAAACCCATTGCTTCACGTCAGAAGGCCTTTATTAACTCCCTGTGGATATCTTTTATGATGGATGGATGCACTTTTTTGGACTTCAAAAAGCTTGGAAGAACCAGGATATTTTTTTAATATTTCTCCGATTGTGTTCTTCTGAAAGAAGACAGTCATATGCTCCTATATGGCTTGAGGGTGAGTAAATCATGGGATAATTTTCAGTTTTGGGTGAACTATCTCTTTAATAACAAGTATTCAAATGTATCATTAAAATAAAAATGAAGCAGTCAGTGAAGTTAACATTATTTAGTCAAAGTATTTCCACTCTAAGCAAAATTAATGTAACAAACACAATAAATGTAGCCATTTAAAAGTAGGCCTACATATATGTTTTTATAGCATTTGTAGCAAGGGCGCCGACATCTTGCAATAACCTGTGACATCACGGGAGTTGGTTGGCTCCGCTGAATTAATTAAGATTATTGTTGTAAGATGTGCCAATTTTGTAGAAAGGATGTAGGCTATTGTTTTATTTTGTGTTTGTGTGTATTTGTATATATTCCCTTGGCAATGTTCTTATGTTATTGTTATTAAAAATTAATGATTATTATAGTTTCGATTTTGGTCTTTAAGTTTTCTGCTTAGTTGCTATAATCATTACTAGTAATAGATAAACTCATAATATCTGTCACTAAGTAGTTGACCAATAGAGGGCTCCAGTGCTATTTGCACCTTGCAAGGCAATTCCAGCCTGATAAAATAGCCTACGCGAATAAAAATAATTCAGGACTCCAGCAGTGAGGATAAATTGGTTAAAAACTTTATTGCAAGGAATGGAAAAGAATAAAAAAAGAAAGGAAGATGACGGGATTAGGGATAATGTTTGGAGATTATCCAACCTATGGGGTCCTGACTGGTACGTGGAGTCACGGTAAGAAATATTTATTTTGCCTCAGCGTTTATCTCTGTATGTTGAATGAATGACAAATGTGCTCGTAATGGTTGTGGTTCATTTTAATTTATGATAGTCATTTTGGCAATATATTGTTTAAGTATAACTATGGAAATCTTGAGGCAGTGAACTTGTGTTTGAACGTGTATCGGGAAGCAAAGCAGTAGGCTACTGTTTCCGTTTCAGCGGCAGTTTATGAAAAGTGTCTCTTTTGTCCTTTGCTTTAAGACTCATTTTTACATCCAATGCAATAGTGCCTCCTTTTTGTCTTCTGATGCCCTGTGGCTTTCCAGTTTCCATCTTTCACTATCTGTCCTCAACTGTCTTTCTACCGTTGTATCTGGAGAATTTTTTTGTATTTGTGTTGAACTACTTGTCCAAGACAACCAACCCCGTGACGTCACAGGTTGTAGTACTGCAAGATGGTGGTGCCCTTGCTGCAAAAGTTATAACAAAAAAAAGTTACATTTATCGTATTTTTTTTATATAATTTTTGATTAGATTGGAAATCCATTTACTAAATAGGCTAATATTAACTTGACTGACTTCTTCATTTCCACTTTAACTTATAGTCTGCAAAGAAGTGGAAAAATATGTTCAAATGCTTTATTTAATGTCAAAGAACCTCACATAAATAAGCTATTTTTTCACAAATTCTGTAATTTTCTGTCTCTGTTTGGATGTGGTACAACATCTGGGTCACTGGACAAAATTCTAACCTTGAAAACATGATTAATGTCATACACATGAAAACTGGCTGAGAACTGAACAAATCTAACCTGGCTCAGAGGAAGAAAGGAATCATGTCTTACAAGACTTCTTCACCTTACAATGGTTGTCGAAAGTAGGAAAAAAACTACGAAATGCACATCATATTTTGTGACAATGTGTGCCATGCTAGAGCAAAACAGACACTATTTTTGGAATCAGCACACTAAAATTAGTAAAAAACAAGTATTGGATTTCATTTAGCAAATAGGTGCAGGGTGGTAAAAATATCATCATATATTAAATGCTATGTATTCTTCAGTACAGTCTTGAAAAGCATCATGTTGTCTCTCTAAATATAGATTTATTTTAAACTCCAGATATTTTGTTTACAGTATATTTGGCTGTGAAAGTTACACTGATTGCCCTTTTTTGTTACACTGCATTTAAACGGCCCGGATGCTGGGTTGAAAATCTGGCATGAAATGTGAATGAATTGGCGGTCACTGTCAGTCCCAGTGAAGGATGTGGAGGAAGAATTCTCAGCCTGACTACACAGCGTGGCCTTTGCAGTTGTCTGAAGCCAGGGCAACCTACCGTTGCCAAGCAAAACACGATTAGTTGTGCTCGATGGTGCCTGTAAACTAGGCCTTCATTACGCCTCCTCATTATGCAGGGGGTAAACCCTACAGAATACTCTGGCTTGGGCTCTCAGTCAGTTTCAAGGTAAACTTCGGCTCAGGCGTCCAACTGGGTTCTGCTGGTTTTAGTAGGACTCTATTAGAAGGTCCATCACACAGTGTCTAACAGGTGTTAGATGTAAATCACCTTGCACTGTGGGAAAGAGGGTGGTTTCTGAACTTTGAATGACAGAGACATAAGAGTGAAGGAGAGGCTGCTGAGTGAGGTAGAAACAGATTAAAGAGAGCAAGAAGGAGATAAAAACAGGAAAGGAACAGAGTGCAATATCAGAAGAGAGAAGTGAGGGCTAAACCAGGGACAAGACCATTTTTCTCTGTCTCTCTGCCTTTCTTTGCACACTGGAGCAGAATGCTTTATGAGGTCCACAGTTGTGTAAAATTACATTTTCTGAGCTGTGTAAGTGAAATTTCTACAGCTCTATAGGCCCACAGAACCAACAGTTATGAAGGGACATACTTAAGTCTAGTAATAGGGCAATAAATCAACATTTGCCATTAATTTACTACAGAGTAGCATTTTTAATAAGCTATCACAATATGAACTAGTTTATTGTGTCAAGTCCACTAGTCTTTCCTTAATCCCATTGTTCATTGGAGTTCAGTGTATTATTCCTTGTATACACACTTGTACAATGGCATTGAAATTGTTAGTCTACGAGCTCCCATGAATTTTAAATTATGTAAAAAAAAAAAAAAAAATACAAAAGAAAATATGCTACCAATGTATAAATAAGATTTAGAAAAAAAAAGTATATGTCCAGTACATGTATGTATTCACTTAAACTTTTCCTCTAACTCAATTAACATAATTTCATTAGAAGTTGTCATAACTTAAAAATATTATTTCAAACTGTTTTTTTGTTTGTTTGTTTGTTTGTTTTTTTTAGAATAATTTCATTTTAAGCATTTTAATTGAAAAAAAGTAAACTTGTTTTTTTTTAGTCCCGGACCCAATGGCACAAGGGGGTTTTCAGTCCTAATGTCTTAAGCTTAGTTACGACTGATATGTAAGCGAATTAATGTAAACGCTGAATTGTATAAAAAAAATTTACTTAATTTTTCTTTTGCTAGTTTTTGCACTTATTTTTTAAAGTAAATTTCACATGTATGGAATTAAGTAAAATCAACTGAACTAAGTTATGTAAAATTAACATAGAGAATAAGTAAATTTAACTTGGCCAGTTACAGTTTATACTTATTCATTTTAAGTTTACTTTCAATATTCTGTTTCAAGTACATTTTACTCAATCTTTGTTTGTAAATTTTACTCAAACAATGTAGCACTGATTTAAAGGAACACTCTACTTTTTTTTTTTGAAAATAAGCTCATTTTTTAACTCCCCTAGGGTTAAACAGTTGAGTTTTACCGTTTTCGAATCCATTCAGCAGATCTCTGGGTCTGGCGGTACCACTTTTAGCATAGCTTAGCATAGTTCATTGAATCTGAGGAGACCGCTAGCATCTCGCTCAAAAATGACCAAAGAGTTTCAATATTTTTCCTATTTAAAACTTGACTCTTCTGTAGTTACATCGTGTACTAAGACTGACGGAAAATTAAAAGTTGCGGTTTTCTAGGCCGATATGGCTAGGAACTATATTCTCATTCCAGCGTAATAATCAAGGAACTTTGCTGTCGTACCATGGGTGCAGCAGGCGCAATGATATTACGCAGTGCCTGTGACCCCCTGCTTGCACAGGGAGCGTGCCTTGCAACCATGGAGACATTTGTGAGAGGCGCTGTGCAATATCATTGCGCCTGCTGCACGGGGAGTTGGAAAATGAGCTTATTTTTTAAAAAAGTGGAGTGTTCCTTTAAGCCATGCTTTTAAAGTGTATGCTTTACTTAAGCATACAACACAGTAGATTTCTTGTTACACTTAAATGGATAGTTCACCCAAAATGGAAAATTCTGGCATCATTTACTCACCATCAAGTTGTTCCAAACCTGTATGAATTTCTTTCTTCTGCTGAACACAAAATAAGATTGTCAGGAAAGTAACGTGTTTAGTTACTTTTGCATTACTTTATCTCACCTGGGCTGAGCTTGGTTGTTTTTTTTTTTTTTTTAATAACACAAAAAAAAGGTTCTATTTTTGGCAAATTTAAAGGCCCTTTCAGGCTGAAGGAAATGCAAATTCAAGCCTGTAAAGTAGAGGGCGCAGCTTAAAAAAACTTTCAGCTGTGCTGCCATTCTGGATTACAGAAGAATAAGACACAATTGAAGAAAGTTCAGCACTCTTACTAAAGCAATGAAAACAAAAAAATGTGATGTTTATCTAGATAAATAAATGAAACAGTATAGTGTAACTGCAACAGCAGGCGCACGTTGTGTTTTCACATTGACACTGTTTCTCCTGTGTAGCAGAATGTAAGGCTATTTACGTAACCCTGGTTCTCTGATAACAGGAGTGAGATGCCTCAGGAGACCGATCACGGAAGCGCTAATAATATGCCGTCACTTGACAGGGAGCACTGCCTCCCTGATATATAATTTGTTGCAACCTGTTGCTACCAAATTCTCAGCAAATTTTATTTCTGTGCTGACTGCATCGAGAAAACTGCATTAAAGTACCTTTTTCCTTTTAGAGAACGCGGTTGTGTTATTAAACTAATGTTCTCTTTCAAACATTTGTCTGGTATCTCACTGTGGGATCTGGGATGTAGTCAACTCATGTATAGCAGATATTCTGTCCGAAGCAGTGGTGTAGCAAGGCACCAGAGTAACATTTGAGAGCAGTAGTTCTACAGATGGTGGCACCAGCACCTGATTTGGTAGCGATTGGGGTGGATATTTTCTGACTACAAAAATGAATCTACCTGTTTTTTTTTTTGTTTTTTTTTTGTTTTTTTTTTAGGTTCTTGAGCAATGAAAGGAAATGATGGAGCTAACAGCTCTGCTTGACACTACATGGGCAAATTATTGTATTGGAAAACATTTAATGATATCGGCTGGCAGGCTATCTGTTATCTCAGACTCTCATAAAGGTAATTTAATTGTAAAATTACTATTATTTTGCATTGTGCAGTAACAAATAATATTACATGTTTATTTCTTGGAAATGCACATTTGACAGTAAAGCACAGCTTGATTTGAGATGCAGATTTTGGTCATCACATTAAAAATAACATTTAAATGGGATATTTAGTGCTGGGAAAAGTGTGAAGCACTTGAAAGTCCTTAAAAAAAGTACTTGAATTTCACTTTCAAAAGGTTGTATGAACCCTGAAATGAATTATGTAAAAACATTTCACTATTTCTGCCACAATATCATGGTCATAGTCAGCGTTACTACATTAAATCCATGGTGAATGTTGGTGATTTGTGGATTGAAAAGCCTTCTATAACTTGTTTGTTAATGGCAAAATGTTTCTCCTGGTTCCCATGTCAGCGCTGATCTGATATCTATGGTTTTTAACAGAGAAGTCTGTGCAAATATGAATGCTTCTCACTAGATCTCACAGCAATGTTATTAATAATGCGGCGAATTCAAACCCTTTCTCACTGGATCTCCCAGTGCTGTGTAGTATCGGTGTCACATAGGAAAGTGCATATAAACTACATACAGTACGTAGGAAGCAATGCAGTGCAAGAGTGGTTCTGCCGTAGACTCCAGGAACAGAGCCTGCATATGCAAAAAGATAAGTTTTTAGCTTAGATTTAAATTCAGGTTCTGTTGAAATGACTCTGAGGGAAACTGGAAGACCATTCCACAGTTTTAGCCCAGCAATGGACAAAAACACAGTCACCCATCGACTTAAGCCTAGATCTCTGCACCATCAATGATCCCTGCTCAGATGACCGCAGACATCTAACCAATGTATCCGCACTTAGAAAGCCAGAGCCTTAAAAACAAAGAAAATCAATTCTGTAACAGAATGGCAAACAGTGTAAATTGCAAAGAAAATAATACAGGGGAAATGTGATCGCATTTCAATTATGAACCAACATATCAGTTTCCCCCTGTGTTAAATGCTACAAAAATTCAGAGATGACTATAATTGAGTCATTATGCCTGCTGGAAGGAAAGTAATATCTGTTTATTATTATTATCAAAGATATTATCAACTCAGTCTACCCACTGTCAGAATATAAAAACTCGCTCTACAATGTCATCTATCCAAGGTTCCTGGCTTGGATATTTTCTGACTACAAAAATGAATCTACCTGGGTTTTTTTTTTTGTTTGTTTGTTTGTTTTTTTTGATGTTCTTGAGCAATGAAAGGAAATGATGGAGCTAACAGCTCTGCTTGAAGCTACATAGGCACATTAATGTATTGGAAAACATTTAATGATATCGGCTGGCAGGCTATCTGTTATCTCAGACTCTCATTTCAGGAGTATTCTGCACAGTCTGTACTGTTGCTTTCTTTTGTGTTGACTAATTCACTAGCCTATATAGTTTTGTATTATGCAAGGATTTGTGATTTACCCATAGATGCTCTGATGTAAACCATCTATATTAACAACCCACTCAAATACAACTGCTTTCACCCTTCAAGGATGCCATTACACTTTGACTGATACAACTGACTCTTCTTTTGACATTTGTTTCTGTTTATAGTACCTGTGTTTAGTTTCCTTAGTCACCGATTTGTTACCATAGTTACTGATTATGTTGAGCACATGTTTCTTGTTATGTGCCTTGTTATCTTTTATATATGGGTCAATGACGTGGCCGGTCATTTTTCTGTCCAAAGGCCTTAATAAAAAACAAAGATATGACATCCAAAGTATGTAAGGTAGTACATCTAGATCTAGAATCCAGAAGATCCAAAAGATTTTAATGATATTTTGCTACATATAAAGGTATTTTAAAGATTTTGAAGTGTCAAAAGGTCATTCGGTTTAACCGTCCAAAGGCCAATACAGCCATTTCATTTGTGATTAAAATATCTTAAAATAAAATAAATATATATATTTTTTTTTTTTTTATTCTGGCATGAGTTTATAACAACATATATCAACATAGTGCAAAATAGTATTAAAATTATGTGTAGAAGTCATTGCTTTGTTATGAGAAAGAATGTCCGGAAAAAATAATTATTTCATTGATGTAATTCGGAGTAACCAATATAAAGGGACCATTTTGGATCAAGTCATGCGGTCAATATCATGTGACAGGATGTGACATCATTCAGACACCTGCACAGGACCACATGGTCATGAAGCAAAGTAACTAACTCTCTCTTTGAACTATATGAAAAATTCATGTTTTCACTTGCTCATACGCATGTCCCGAAACATCAGGTCATTCGGTACAACTGCTATAAAACATGGAAAATGTTGTAATATTTTAAAAACTTGTACTAAATATAAAATGTTTCATTGTCCTTTTGCTAGCTAGCTAGATATCAGCCTGTTAGCACTGTTTGAAAATATCGTCATTCAGTATAACCAAAAGTGTCATTCGGTAAAACCAAAATTTTGGTTAAACCGAATTACTTTTTTGGTGACAAATTTTGTCCATCTTGTAAAAAATGACAAAAGCAGTGTTAATTGATAATAAAAACCACATAATCTCATTGTTAGCACTTAATAAAACTTCAAAATTAATTATGTCTCCATTAGAGCTGGACGATTAATCGTAAAAAGATCGCGATCTCGATTCAAGCACCCACTCGATCCTACTTTATTAATGGCAACGATTCTCCCGCGTCCATTAAACCTTTGACAAAATCATACCGGAACATTCAAATCTGTGTTCGTGCTGCCAGAGCCAGAGAGAGCAGTTTTGAACCACACATTAGTAATTTCTGTGTTACAAATATTCACATTATCACAGAAGTACTGAGATATAAGTTTTAAGTTAGTATTTAAACACCGACCTCTACGATAGCGATCAAAATAGAGCAAACCTTTTAAAACGAACTTGGCACGTCAAATAACGGTTAATATCAATTAAATCTAATTCCACTAGGTGGCGACAACTGACTGTTAAAAAATGTATTTGTCATTGAATCATTCATTCAAAAGATTCGTTCAAAAACACTGATTCATTAATTATAATTCATTATTTATTAATGAGTCATTGAATTCATTCAAAACCATTTTTTAAATAATTCATTCAAACATTTTCCAGCAGTTAGAGTCAGCAATTTATATTTTGTAAGAACCTCTAGTAAACAAGATGTTATTTTGTTTGGTTGTATATTCAGAATCGTGGAAGAATCGTGATCTCTATTTGAAACCAAAAAATTGTGATTCTCATTTTATCCAGAATCGTGCTGCTCTAGTCTCCTTTATGTGTTTTTACACTTTTATAAACCTTATTCCTCAATGACCCATATATGCCTTCAGTTTGTTCAGTCCTGTGTTTGGTATTGTCTTTACTTTCTATTGTAAAGCCGTTGCATTTTATTTCTCCTGTGTTACGTGTTTCTGTTTATGTGATTAAGTTTTTAAATAAATCTTTTTGGTTGCAAAGAGATCCACTACTCCTCTTGCCTTACCAGCTGTGAATAATTACCAGCTTCCTTAACTTACCAGCTGTGTTTATGGTGAAATTAAGTTGTAAAAAGACATATACCTGCATTAAGTAACAGTTTGACTTACGTCTAAAGAAAATACAATGATTGATATAATAAATTATCTTTTTACTTTATATGAATGTCGTTGTCTTTGGAAAAACAAATATTTTTGATTAATATTAAATTAAAATTTATGGTGTGAATCACCATAAATTAATGTAACTTTGCACCAATGTTTTTTTTTTTTATTGTTTTTTTTTATTCCAGTGCAATGTCTTGTCCCATAGACTTTCATTGTAAGTGCATACGCATGGTTACCTGTTTAATCATCATTTAAAAAGTGTTTTTTACTGTACTTTCCAAATATAATACTCATTGAGAGCAAATTTCAATGAAAATGTGGAATAGTTCATGGCAGAAGTTAACTATTATGTTACTAGAAGTAACTAATCCTGTGAACAGCATCCACAGTTGCGGCAAGCATTGATTCATCCATTAATTTTCCTATGCTATCTGATGAATATATAACAATCTGAGCCCTTAATCCTTTTATAAAGGACAAACTAATTAGACTGAAAGGTCTCCTTTGCTTTGATGTACGTAAGAAGAGCCTCACTTCCTTTCATACTAACATGCACATTTACGTCTTGCGATTTTAATGTCATCTTATGACAATACTTCGGATCTCGATATGAGATCATTGATCCTGAAATTTTGGTCATGAAGTCCTATTTTGACATTTTATTATCTGATAAATCCATCCTCCATTATAGCTGTTAGCCTGACAAAGAATGTCCCGTATTACTGACACTGAGTCCTTGTAATGAAGGCTTTCATCAGAGATTAATGAATGGAGGTTACAAAGACCTTGTGAGAAAAAGATGCTGAACAGCACTGCTGCAAGTGAGGGTTATTTGATTGTGTGTGGAAGTAAAATGCATGAGCGAGATGGTGCGCGGCCCTCTAAGTTATGATTAATCTGTTTAGGGGTCAAAAAGATACTGATCTGTGTCACAGAGACAAGTGACCCTGTCCTGACCTTGTCCATCTCTGGTCAAAATCGTCAGCGCTTTCTCACAAGCTTGCATCTCTCTGCTTAAAAGAGACTTATAAAGTAGGTTTTATTAATGAACACCCCTTAAATTATTTATGTAATTCTGCACCTATTTACCATATCAGACACTTCTCTTAGACAACTCTCTGTGGGCCTGCTGAGAAATAGGATCAAAATTTCTCCCTGCAGAAATCCCTGCAGTGCGCCAGTGCAAACACAGCTACTGTAAAGACTGACATATTCATCAGGTTCTGTAACAAAATGTACCGCTACATCAAAAATGAATGGCAAAAAAGGAATAAATTGTTATCTGAATTATTTTTATTTCTGTAAAGTTGTTAATATTTAATGAAAACACCTGGATGGTTCATTTTAACCAACAAGCCTGTATCTCATGAATAGCAGCATGCTGTCAATGAGCTCTATTTTGCACAATTATGTTAGCAATGATTCATGCCTTTTCATTCAAGAATGGCCTTCAGGCATGTTTAACTCTAAACCTGTTTTCTGATGTGCTATCACTTGTTCAGCCAACATTAGTTAGACTTTTCTTGCAGTTTTTGTGCAAATTGGTCATTTGTTAAACACTTTTGAAGCATGCACTCAGGAAGGCATAAGAGAAACATTCATAGCCCTTATTTAGCCAAGTAATTATCACATTTCTTCTACTCTAGCCGAGGTAATTTTAGTTCAGTGTAAAACACTTAGCTTTTGGGTGAATCCAGCCCAGCTATCATTGGTAAATGTAACTATTTTATGAGGTGGTGATTTTGTATGAATTTGTACGATGTGAGTTGTAGGAAAACATACAATTTTTAGAAAAAAATCAAATAAAAAAAGCATTAAGGTCCACCCCTAAACATAGAAGAAATCTGCAAATGGGATTTTATGAATTCATATGAATTTGTCACCAAGCATATGTTCATTTTGTGTGAAACAATCAGCATTATTTGGATGGTATTCTTTTTCTAAATGATGTTTAAGGTGACTTTCAGCAAACTGTATGCATTTTTCTTATATAATCAGGTTGCAAGCTTTAGCTTTGCCAGTTAGTCCCTGCCCGTAGATGGTTTAACTACACCATTGTACATGCAATAAGCATGGTTCTTCATTGACAAAAGTAGCTAAAAAAGGTAATGTAATCTGACAAAGTATATACACTGCTCAAAAAAAATTAAAGGAACACTTTTTAATCAGAGAATAGTATCAAGTCAGTTAAACTATTGGGATATTGATCTGGTCAGTTAAGTAGCAGAGGGGGTTGTTAATCAGTTTCAGCTGCTTTATTGTTAAGGAAATTAACAACAGGTGCACTAGATGGGCAACAATGAGACAACCCCCAAAAAAGGTATGGTTTTACAGGTGGAGGCCACCTGACATTTTTTCCCTACTCATCTTTTCTGACTGTTTTTCACTAGTTTTGCATTTGGCTAGGGTCACTGTCACTACTGGTAGCATGAGGCGGTACCTGGACCCTACAGAGGTTGCAGAGGCAGTCCAACTCCTCCAGGATATCACATCAATACATGCCATTGCCAGAAGGTTTGCTGTGTCTCCCAGCACAGTTTCAAGAGCATGGAGGAGACTCCAGGAGACAGGCAGTTACTCTAGGAGAGCTGGACAGGTCTGTAGAAGTTCCTTAACCCATCAGCAGGACCGGTATCTGCTCCGTTGTGCAAGGAGGAACAGGATGAGCACTGCCAGAGCCCTACAAAATGACCTCCAGCAGGCCACTGGTGTGAATGTCTCTGACCAAACAATCAGAAACAGACTTCATGAGGGTGACCTGAGGGCCTGATGTCCTCTAGTGGGCCCTGTGCTCACTGCCCGGCACCGTGGAGCTCGACTGGCATTTGCCATTGAACACCAGAATTGGCAGGTCCGCCACTGGCGCCCTGTGCTTTTCAGATGAGAGCAGGTTTACCCTGAGCACATGTGACAGACGTGAAAGGGTATGAAGAAACTGTGGAGAACGTTATGCTGCCTGTACCATCGTTCAGCATGACCGGTTTGGTGGTGGGTCAGTGATGGAGGGACGCACAGACCTCTACAGGCTAGACAACGGCACACTGACTGCCATTAGGTATCGAGATAAAATCCTTGGACCCATTGTCAGACCCTACGCTGGTGCAGTAGGTCCTGGGTTCCTCCTGATGCATGACAATGCCGGGCCTCATGTGGCGAGAGTATGCAGGCAGTTCCTGGAGGATGAAGGAATTGAGACCATTGAATGGCCCCCACGCTCGCCTGACCTAAATCCAATAGAACACCTCTGGGACATTATGTTTCGGTCCATCCGACGCCGCCAGGTTGCATCTCAGACTGTCCAGGAACTCGTTGATGCCCAGGTCCAGATCTGGGAGGAAATACCCCAGGACACCATCCGTCGTCTCATTAGGAGCATGCCCCGATGTTGTCAGGCATGCATACATGCACGTGGGGGCCATACAAACTACTGAGTACCATTTTGAGTTGCTGCAATGAAATTTCAGCAAAATGGACTAGCTTGCTGCATAATTTTTTCACTTTGATTTTTGGGGTGTCTTTGAATTCAGTCATCTAATTTTAATTTCCATCAAACGATGTGGCATCCTTTCGTTCCTAACACATTACCCCTGTTCATATCAGTATAGATATCCAGCATGATATTTTTCTCCATTGAGATCTGATGTGTTTTCAAAGTGTTCCTTTAATTTTTATGAGCAGTGTATAATACAACCTACTTTATCTGTGTACATACTCACATAAAGTGATATATACCATATAGCAAATCTTGGCTGCTTGATTGTTTGTATTGTCGCAAAAACTGTAAACTGTATGATCGCACAGCTCTATATAAAGTTAGAAATATATCCAACTTTATTTGCATATAAACGTTACACTCACATAAAGCAATATATACTATGTAGCAAATCTCACCTGTCTGATTTTTTTTCATTGCAAAATGTAACTACAGTAAATTATCGCCCAGCTCTTTATATAAAATTGGATATAAATGTATTTCCAACCTCATCCACATACATACAGTACACACACGTAAAGCGATATATACTATATAGCATATATCAACAGCTTGATCACAAAATGTAAACTATATTATATCACCCAGCTCTAATCTGCTAAATGCAACTATAAAGATATAATCATGATTTTCCTAATCGCATTTTTTAAAAGTTGAATTGATTTAAATTGAACGCCTCGTCATGTGCGAGACGCTGCAAAAGATGTGAGCACAACGGTCACACACGTCCGTCTAGCATGTGTTTACATAGAAAAACAATGGAAAAGTAGCTCATTAGAATGGAAAAACATGTTCTGTGTGAAAGGCCCCTTAAACTGTTAGTACTTTACGCAGAACGTTGGCAGCTGAGTTATGATAGATTTCTCATAGGATGCTTTGTGTTTAATTGTGATTAGAGAATTAAAAATAAAGTATGTTTTCCAAAACACAAATTTACCTAACCTCCTCAGGGAAAACTAGTCGTGCCAGAATGCAGATTTAGACAAGAAACTTTTTTGATGACTCAAATTTTGTATAATTAATCAGAGGTTAAAGAAAAAGTTATTTTAGTTAAATAAAAGCTTGCCCTCATACATCTACTAGTGCACTGATTACTAAATGCCTGATTTGATACTTCTCAGCACATTCTGATGAGGAAGACTTATGATCCGAAAAATACTGCAAAACATTCAGAATAAACAGACAACTAGGCTACATGAGAAAAATAAAAATAATTTCTTCAGATGACTGTCACTTGGTCTTTGAGGTCTGCAAGATTTTTAGATGGCTTTGCATTTAAATTCTCCTTTCTGGTCTATTTAAAACAAGACCGAAAATGTCACCTTACAAAAACAGTAGCTAGCTCCGGGAAGGCAGTCAAGGTTTTGGTAGTGTTATTTGAATATCTGACAACCAGTGAAATCCTGAAATAGCCTGGAAGATTAGCAGTATCATATCACTGTGGAGTCATCTGAGGTTTAGTAAGGTTTGGTTTCTGTAAACCTGTAGTTGAGCGTGAAGCTAGGAATGCCAAGGTTCAGTTCCCATGGGTTCAATTCCAAGGAGACATACAAACGGATAAAATATGCGACGTACATGTAAACGGTAAAATGTGAGACTACAGACATACAATAATAATTTAATAGGAATACAATGTAGACTAATGTAAACCGTAATTTCATTCAGGATGTTTCCCCTCGGGAAGTTTTCTCTCCAAACAGAACACAAAATGACCAATGTATGACAATGAAAAATGAAAAAACAATGAAAAAATCTATCCAGTTTTAACCAGTTTGGCACAGACCACCCAGCATTGGGTTACATTAACCCAGCGATCGGTGGGTATGTGAGGGGGTTCATCATTTGTACTGTATTGACAGTAAAAATGACACAGCAGCTGAGTTGTACACATGTAAACTTTAATGCTGCAACAATATTATTGTCACGCCTCCAACTGGTTCTCTCACCCCTCATTCGCCAGAATCCTTATCACCTTCACATATACATATAGACAAAAAGTTAAGTAGTGCTCCACGGGGAACATTGCTTTTTTGGGTAACACTTTATTTCGAGTCGACTTTAATTAAGCAACTTTGCAATTACAGGTCAACTAGGAGTCATTAGAGTATTAGTAGCCTGTCTGATTAATATCTGCTAACACTTTATTTTGATGCTTCCCTCAAAAGACATTCTACTGACTATAAGTAGCTTTGCAACTACATGTCAACTCATTCTACTAACCCTAATCTAACAGTCTGCTAATACTGTAATGAGAGTTAGTTGACATGTAGTTGCAAAGTTAATTTGAATGTCTAATGTGGTCTATCGAAATAAAGTGTAACCCATTTTTGTTTTATTTCTCCCATGGTCTGCCAATCACAACAGATCATGCTTGTAGATTTGGGTTTGAAATTGGTCTACATTTGTAATTGGTTCCATGTAATAACTGTAAAAAGTGAACAGCTGGGTTTCATAGTGCTTTTACTTATTTTTTCAGATGTCACATTAACATGCAAACCTCTCTATTTCATTCAAATAAGACAATTATAAAATAAAATAAATAGAAGGGATAACTTCTTCCACAATGATCAATAGTGCTGACTGCACCAGTTATTTTAGTAGCATTGATGCTGTATTGTAGGAGGCACAGCAGGACAGCACAGATAATTGAAAAAGAAAATAATTCATCATGTAATATTTGTGCACATAAAATCATCAACATAAAAAACAGCAGCCCTGTCAAGAACGTGTTGAACATCAACAGGGTTTGCAATCGTTTTAGCATTTTGTATTTGTAAACTGCAGTCAGTTCACAGCAAATTGAAATGTCTTTTTTCACATGCTTCTTAGTGCATTTTCACCCAGCAAGGCACATTATAGTTTCTTCTCAGCATTTTGATTTTATAATCAAAACAATAACCAGTAAACAACCATTACATTATAAGGCCTTAAAAGGAATGTGTGTATTTTCTGTATACATTTCACTAAATGAAATTGGATTTTTTTTTTTACATTTAGTTGTCTCTGCATATTGAGATAAAATAAAATATTTTAACTTAAAAAAGCTTTAAATAAGCTTAAAAAAAAAAACGGTTTAATACAAATATTAATATTAAACAAGCTGCATTTAAGTACAAGTTAAAGTTTAAGTTTGGAAATATCTGGATAAACTGTAGACCTGAAACTTGATGCAATTTATTTATAAGCCATCTAATGTATAATTCTCACCAGTCTCAGTAGGTTGGACCAATGGTGTTAAATAAGAACCATATTATCTGGCTCTGCTTGAAGAGTTAGTTCACTCAAAAATGAAAATTCTGTCATTAATTACTCACCCTCATGTCGTTCCACACCCGTAAGACCTTCGTTTAGCTTTGGAACATACATTAATATATTTTTGATGAAATCCAAGAGCTCTCTGACCCCTCCATAGACAGCATTTTAATTACCACTTTCAAGGCCCAGAAAGGTAGTAAAGGCATCGTTAAAATAGTCCAGTGACTACAGTGGTTCAACCTTAATTTTATGAAGCAACAAGAATACTTTTTGTGCGCAAAAACAAAACAAAAATAACGACTTTATTCAACAATTTCTTTTCTTCCCTGTCATTCTCCTACGCTGTTCACATTGTAAACACAATGCAGCGCTTCCAGGTTCAATGTCATTACGCAAACTCATTAATTACTCAATCACTCAATCTGAGGAAATGCTCTGGGCTGCATTTCCCAAAAGCATCGTAGGCCTAAGTAGATCATAGAACCATTGCCACCAATGGTCTCTACGATCAACTTAGTTCACTATGCTTTTGAGAAACACAGCCCTGGTCTCTTCTTAACCAGGTCAGGAACTGTATAATTGGTAATGATATAAGAACTGAATGCAGAGAGAAGAAATGGCCATGGACTGCAGGCACCGTTTGTCCCCCTGAGGTTCTTTATCATCTTTTAGATCCCTGGCAACAGGAGCAACAGAGGAATAAATACATTTGACCAAAGCTGAGCTGAGCAAAATACATACCAAATGTCAGACCACACTGCTCTTTATCCACAGAAAAATGGTGTGTCCACCTAATGGCTTCATTCAACTCTCAAACTCCGTTCACACCGTCAGCATGTAGCCAGTCGCTGAAACTATTAGGTGCACTTCTGGTTGCCCTAGTAACGGTTATGAACGTCAATGGGCTATATGCACGGTTACTTCCTGGTTGTTGTTAAGCCAGCTCGGGCATTTCCGGTGAACTGTTAGCTGTTCATTTTGTAGTCGCTGTACATCGACACAAAACCATCAATGGTTGACTTTTTATTGTTGTATTCATATTTTAATGCAGTTATCACATTTACCTAATTTGCCAATAAACCAGTTTTATTGATTGCAATAAAGACAAAGCTATTGGGACCGTTTAAAAACACAGTGTCTGTAATTAGACACGCACACGCATTTTTTTCCCCCAGCACTTCAAATGTTATTTTTAATGTAATGACCACAAACATTATTTGTTCATCCTTCTGAGATTGTCCCCATTGTAAAACCGAATGTTTAAAAATGTAGGAAATTCAACATTTGATAGAAAACGCGTATTTAAAAATAAAAAAAGACAATAATTACCACTTTATCCAGCAGGTGGCGGTAAAGTAGCATTTATTTGCGCATATATCAGCCATTTCCTCTAATCGTTTTTCACTTCGTTTTTGACTAAATATTAAACATTATAAAATAACTAGGTTTAAAAATACATTTTGTCAATGTGAAGTATAAAATACTCAAAAAATCTTAAGAAAAACAATAACTTTTCTTGTAAATGAATGACAAAGCGAGCATTGCGCTTTCCCTTTGTAATCACAGTCAGTGCAGCGCAAGATCAATGATTTCAGCACACTTGTAAAAACACACATTTTATTCAATTAATCTAACTAAAGTGCACAATAAATATTTAATTTTTGAAGCTTTTTTTCACATAAAAGTGTGAAAACCGATGGTCGAATTGAATTTAGCCGAGGAGGCCTCACTGAGCCATCAGATGTCATCAAAAATACCTTAATTTGTGTTCTGAAGATAAACAAAGGTCTTACGGGTGTGGAACGACATGCGGGTGAGTAATAAATAACATAATTTTCATTTTTGGGTGAACTAACGATTTAACTAATCAGTCTAAAAAATATGCACATCTAGTGACATTATTGCTACATCTAACGTGCTGGAATGGTTATTTGATTTATATAAAGTGCACAGTAACTGTATAAAATATTCTAAACATAAAAAGACATATTAAAAGAACTGTAAAAATGGGCCACAATACCCAACAAAAGGCATGGAGATGTGGAATTTAAGACTTTTTTTTCCCCTGCCTTCTCTGCTGTCAAAGAACTTTGTTGTGCTTTTGGAAGAACGAGTCCTATGAATCGGTATAAACAGGCCATAAAATTGAAGGGGACATCTCAGTAAAAGACAGCCTCTCATCAGAATATTCATTAAAAAACAGGGGCCGGGAAAAGGATCTCTTCTGCATGATGAATGCGACCACATCTCCTGAAATACAAATTACAAATCATCCACTCCTCAACAATATGACTGTCTTTGAACTAAAATTGCATGACGGAGATGGTGGACTTTGAGATAAAATTCAGAGATGTTATCCAGAATATGAGAGGAAGAGGCAGCAAATTATTTTCTGCCTGCTCACTCTGAAGACATCTATCATATTTTTCATAAACACGGAACAAAGGGTTTCGAAAAAAAATCCACAGGCATGCCTTCAAACAGCACACAATTTGCATGCCGGCGTATGGTAATTTAAAGTACTTTCTTTTAAAGTATTTAAACATTTCTCATTGATTTCTGTCTTCAGAATATGTGATGTCTTTGAAACGGTCACATTAGCATATTTTAAAACACTATGTGTCACTTTATGGTCTATTCAAAATTGTTATACTGTACTTAAGCAGCAATTCTCTATTTATCTTATGAAATACACTTTAACTATTAGCAAACATTATGCAATACTACAGATCATTAGTTTCTATTCAGTCATTTTTAATTGCATGTACTTTAACTAAGATATGGTAAGCATAAGCATTTTATAATGCAGTGGAGGACCTTTCAAGAAAACTGTTGGACTGAAATGCCCCTGCACATGCCAGTCAATGACATTTTTGCTAAGATGGTTTAGTGTAATGGTGTTCAAAACCCTGTATGGACTGCATGTGAACTTATTAACCTTAACGATTTCTGTGACTGCATGTATTGTACAAGAGAACATCCTTGCAGCTCACTCAATGGAGGGCACCTTTAATTTGCTCCTTTTGACATGTCTTTGCATTCAGTCAAACACAGTCATGGATAACCCAGCTGTTCAGCAGTGCTTGACTGTAGTCAATGCAGAGCATATTTTTTCACAGATTTGTCATCGTTTTATTCTAGTCCTTCATTGACGTCAAAGCCCAATGCTTTTCCTGTTCGATAGACGTTATGTGAGCAATCAAACCAGCTATACCACTCAAGATGAAGATGTACTTGATTTAATCATGTCATTTGCATGCTGTCATTTAGTTCAGCTTCTAGAAGAAAGATATATTTTATAAATACATTCCCTTTTTCATACACAGTGACACTAAAAACTGTTTAGTACTGTAACGTTCGGTGTGGAATGAGCAGACAGAGGAGCGGATCTACGTGCAGGAACATTTAATAACAAAACTTGGAAAACAAGAAACACAAAGAACCACATACATACAAACGTTAACGACTGATAAACACGAGTGGAACACAAGGACTATAAATACACAGGGAAGACTAGCTAAACAAAGTAACAAGGGGGCGTGGCAGATGGGAAACACCTGGAGAACTTAAATCAACATGAAAAACTACAATGCAAAACACATGACAGAAAATAACTTAAGAGTCCAGACACAGGGAATTTGTGACAAGTACATTTAAAGGTAGGGTAGGCAATTTCGGAGAGGCTAGCAATAGCAAGCTAGCTTTGAAAGCATGAGATCCCACCGTCCCTTCAGAGCGCTCTCCAAAATAATGCATCCTCCAAAAGACATGAACACTTTTCATATTTTACAAATATTCAGTGATTTCAACCACATAATGTTTATTTCAGGTTTCAGACATTTAAATAGGCATTTGAATAAAGTGCTAGGCTATAAAACAAAAGACATTTATAGTTTGTTAAATTCAAATTCCATACACTGGTATGAAAGCTGCAATAATCCTTTCAGTTCTAATTTGACAGTGTTTTATTCATATAAGATACATTGTGTATGAAACAATAAAATTTACTCTCTTCTTCTCCCAGTTCACTGGCCACTTAATTGTATGTATTTCGGGAAAAAATTGATGAATTTACATGATGTAAATCCAACAGATCCTCTGAATTGTGGTACAAACTCATCACGCATTATATCAACTAACATGATCATTATAAAGGTGTTTAAATCACAAAACACATTCACTTTCACATATTTGACAATCGGAATATATCATAAAATTCATGATATAGTTAACAAGTTTGTGAATTTTTTGAATATAAGAGGAAAAACAAAATAAGCACGATACACACCTGTCATAGTGTGGCTGCAAAATGCGTCAAGGAATTAATAGACATACTAAAATAATGTTTTAAATATCGATCGCTGTAAAAAAACTCACGCTGGGGGCTCAGCTACAATATAGAGCCCATAGAATATAGATAACAAGGACTCTTATTTTGATTTTCATTTCACTCTTTGTTTCCCATGTTCTTGGTTCCTGTGTTTAGTTCCTGATTTTTTGGTTCCTTGATTTCATTTGTTACCATAGTTACTGATTATGTTGAGCACCTGTTTCTTGTTATGTTAATCATTACCTGTGTGTATGTGTAGCCCTCTGTTCTTTGAGTTCCCATTTGCCGTTATTGCGTGTATTGCAATTGTTAGTGGTTACACTCTTACTCTCTTACTTCTCAAAATTAATACAAAAAATATTTTAACACTTTCTGGTTGTCAGACATAGCAATGTAGTCAAAGTGATGAACCACACAACCACTACATTCTCTTTCTCACACACACACACACACACACACACAGAGTAGGCTTTTGGCCTAGAAACTGCCATTAGAAGAAAGTAAATGCAAGCAAAAAAAAAAAAAAAGAGATGATGATGGTTCACCATGTTCTCCAGCCAATCCATTAACTGCTTCTTGGCTGCTCAAAGGTCCAAACGTCGCCTGTGGAGGACCACGGGGGTAACGTGGTCATGTCTTTCCTGTCTAAAAAGATGTACAGTAGCTATGCAGTTGAAAAGTCAGTGTAGGTTTATGTAACAATTTTCCACCCACATACTGTATAACCGGATTACTAGGACATATTGTGCCACCTGGACAAAGAACACAGAGCATTGAATGTTTACAAAATTAAATGCATTTTTCTGCCTCCATTGCATAAAATTTAATGTAAACTGTTATTCTACTGAGACTGTAGTGCAAACTGGATACACTCAACAGCAATTAGCTATAGACAGCAGTAAGGTGCCAGCTACACAAGCATCTTGCATTGAACATTAGTGCATGTTTTTGTGAAATGAGATACATTCCTCTCTTAAAAGGAAATGAGGTTTGTAACAATGCAGATCCTTGTCAGCACTTTCTTGCATCAAATAAGCTTCCTTCAAGGAGCACTTTGGATGTAATCAGGGCAAGATATTTGAGGGGATAAGCACTTTTATGATCAGTTATTCACAAGAAAAGACTTGTGATCTTTGTGATCTAACACTACTGCATCTGGGGGCTCATATGCATTATACCTTTATGTATATGCATAATAACAGAGATACAGAATCTAAGAAATCATGGTTTATTCTTAAACTAGGTTAGCAAAAGAATGATTGGATTGGATTGAATTGAATTGAAATGATACATTGAATTGAAATGTTCTGTCCGTATCATGCCCATTCAAATCGATGACACATGCCCACTCAGAGCAGAGCTCTGTATATTTTAAATGCATGATGCTCTTGTGTACAATTAAATGATTTCTGACACCAGCTTTTTCCTCATTAACTTGCATTTTCAACAAGCTATTTCAGCTTTAACTTGCCTAATCAGATCTCATATATCAACAAACCAGTTGGCCTTTGCCTTGTGAAATGTCAAATTCTTATCTTCAGCAATTCAGTTGTGCATTACCTATTTAGGATCATCATGCTGCATGAATTCAATATTTCCTTAATGACTGCAAGGCTTTTGAGCTCAAATGCTGCAAAACAGCCAAAACTAGTAAACAAAATAGTTTCGTTTAAAATATGGATTACTATTTTGTTAAAATGCAGTCCTTTTTTTTTTTTTTTTTTTAATTTCTTATTTGATCAATTAAATTGTTTCAGATGTTTTCAGTACTTTCTTTCAAAAGCTATCTGGCTCATTTAGATGAACATTACATTTGAAATGGATGTTTTTCACTGTTTGCTTGCCAAAAGACAAAGTACTGTATGTGTTTAATTTACAGTAACGGGCTGGTCCTGCTTTATATTAAGTGTCTTTAACTACTATGTAACATTCAAAAAATGCCCATAATTTCACATCTGACTGTATTCTTATTGATTATAGAATCTGATTCATGTTATTCTCTCACTGTAAAATCTAATTCGCTGACCTTACCTACATAAACTTCTGAAACCAATAGCCTTGAAAACAAACTTATTTGGCTCTAAAGTATGGCTGAATTGCTTGTCTTTCTCAATGAATGTTCGTAGACCTAATGTTCACCTAATATGATCTTCTCAAAAAGTTGCATGTAACTTTATTTTAAAGCTGCTGTCCGTAACTTTTTTTTGGTTAAAAATGATCTAAAATCAATTATTGAGCAAGTACATCCAGTCAGTGTTAAAAAAATATCTCCTTACCTTAGCTTGATTCACAATGGTAAGCTTGTAATAATGTTTTATAATCTGACTGGTACTGGTAGGAATTTGTGGGAAATTTGCTGACGTTTGTCTTTGCATCATTACGTCGCGTATGTAAACAGAAAGAAGGAGACCTGGCTAGTAGGCTATATCGCATGTGTGGATGCTGCTGGTGGCGCATCATTTGTAACATCTTTGTACAGCAGCTGGAATGTATTTAAACTTGAGATGGTGGCTTGTAATCCAAAAAAGTTCAAAACGACAATCATCATCGACAACTGTGGTAAAAAAGTAAAATACTTCAGACTGCGGAGAGCCTACAGTAAAAAAATAAGGCTCATGCGAAAACAAGAATAAATGTCGGCAGGGCTTTTGAAAGGTGGCGTGACCTGAAAAGGGATGGCTATTTTTCTGCTGGACTTGTAAGACATTTCAATGGTTTATTGGGTAATAAAGTTATAGTAGCACACATTTTCGCTTAATCCATACAGTTATGGATAATGATAATACACACTACATACATATAGTCACGCAATGTTGATGTTTTTAACATTAACAATTCGAGAACAAAGTATAACAATGATTATTTGCACCATTGGTTGCACAATTTATTGTAAAACTTTTTTTTAGTTGGTTGTGGATGACGTTACTTACTTCTTTAGATGACATTTTCTGGTGAAACTTCTTATTTTGGACATACATACAAGACATAGCATCTGTAATTACGATGTACAGTGAAGAACCACACTAGTGCATTGACTGACAGCCCCCACACATTGCTGCACCTCAAAACATTAGATTCATCCGCGTTGAGGAGCCGTGCTGATGCACAACCCATGTAAATATAATTATGCAAATCACTGCAATTGCAGGTTTCAAACAGAGATGGCGACAAAGAAGCAAAACTTACGGACTGCAGCTTTAAGGTGTACTTTTTACAGTGTATTTATACACTTAAGTACTGAGTAACAATAATTAACTACATATACTTACTAGGGTTAGGGTAGGATTAGGGTTTGGTTTAGGGTTAGTTGCATGTAATTATGCATAATTTCTAGTTATTACTATAGTAACTACATGTAACATGTGTAACAAGGACCCTGTAAAATAAAGTTGCATTTAACTAGTTGCAATTAAATGTAATTCAGATTCCAGTGTAACTTTAGGGCTATACGTATACTGTACAAGAAGTAAAAAGATAACATTTTAACCTTATACAAAGCCAGTACTTTCCTTTCTTCTATATGGCATCTACCTTTATACAATTTGTTTTTGTTTTGTTTTAATCTAACATTTTAAGTTCATGCATTACCTGGGCAGTGAACACATGGCCTTGGCTTTGTGTTTGCACCATGCCTTACTGTTTGGCGAAGATGTGTGAAAATTGAAAATTATGACACAGTATAATCTATGCTGCGGAAATGGGCGTTTCTTATAATCACAATTCGTGTGTTGGCTCTCAGAAGACTAGCACTGGGCCTTGCAATTCAGCAAATCTTAATCCTTGCATTTGCAATTTTATATTTATGAGGTTAGTCAATCATTGACTGCGGCTTTTTGGAATTAACATATTAAGTTATCAGTTTACAGAAGTCTATGAGGTATGATGTAAATTCTATGAAACATACACAATTGTAATCCCTTGGTGTCTTTTCCATGGGAGGAACAGAACACCAAAAAAGACAGTCAAAGCAGACAGTCAAAGCAGCTTATACATCAACCAGCTAAGCCAAAGACAGCAGGACCAAATGTGTTCTAGCTCTCTTCTAGCTTTATCTATTAAAAAACACAGGTTTAAGTTCCAACAGAATGGAAATCCACTTTCTATGGAATATAGGTAAAGGGGAATGTTGTGTGCAATTTTAAATTATATTGTGCAGTATGTTATGTTTTGAGGCTTGTTATCATATTCATACATTCAAATCAAACAAAGGTTATTATTGCCACTGCTAAATATTTTATAAAATATATGTGGGAAATCAATGCAGGTCATTGTGTCTTAGTATGCATGTGCAAGCATGTGGATTTATGGGTAAAATTTTGAATGGTGTGTTTATGTACCTCAGCTGGTAGAGCATGTTGCTAACAATGCAATGGTCATGAGTTCAATTCACAGGGAACTGATAAAATGGCTTGAATATGGTGTAAGCTGTTACTGGATACATAAATGATAATTAAGGTTTATCTCTATTTAATACTGTTGAATAATTCAGTTTGAAGTCCCCATTACTTTGATTAGAGTCTCTTTTGGTTATTAACTTGGGCCTTGCATAATTATAAATAGGCCTCTTCCAGCTACTGTGTCTCAAGCGAACACTTTCACTGACAATATGCCAAAATGACAGAATAAAATAAATGTATTGACTGACCCCAAGTCAGTCAGTTACAATGGTGTTTTAGCGGCACATTAAAATAAGAATTCCCCCTTTTATGTTTCTTTCCTTATTTCATTCTCATAATATCAAGATTTAATATAATACTGTTTGTTTAACTGCTGTTCTTTATAGTACTGGAAATCTCCTAGCGTGTTTGTCAAACTGGGGATGTACATGCATAATCTTGTTCATTTCACGTATTCCACTAAATTTTATTTATTAAGCCAGGAAGCCAGGCTTGCTTTGCCTGCACCGTTGGAATTTTGTGCCTTTTTTATTTTGGTATTGTATTCAGTGTAATGGCATCTTGTCAAGGTCATTCTCATTTTTTATATTATACAGCCTTTCAGCATTCCATTATACTTTGTGACTATGATATGCTTCATTTGTGTTGGTGTAAGCTCAGCTCAGTTTAAGGTCAGCACCAGCTCATACAATAGGTCATAGGAATATAATAGAAAGGATTATGATGGGATAATGCTGTCTTGAGTCAAACATGGACAAGACCACCTGATGCAAAACCTCAGTTATAATTAGCTGACAGTAAAATGTGCTTCTGTGAAGGAAAAAGTACATCGATGCATGTTACTCCCATCAGTCTCAGCCTTCATGCCTGGAGATCACTTTGGATGTGTAAAGAGGCTTCAAACATCATCCTGCTCACTGAACTTTGTCAGTAGGTGATGGGTCTGTCTTGCATGCAATAACTGGGCTCCAAGAAGAGGATTAATAGACTCTGAATCTTTGATAGACAATTCCAATTTGCTTCTTTGTCTTGGTTTAGAATTTAGTGGACATTCTACTCTCTAAATGGATTGGTCATATGTTTTGAGTTTAAAGGGCTAATCCTTTTTTTGATACTTTTTTTTTTTTTTTTTTTTTTTTTTACTGTTAGAGCTTAAATAGGTTACGTTACTAAAGGCCTACTATTAACACTTTCCCCGCTATGTTGCCAGCCAGCACTAGCATTTTAGGTCATTTTCACAAAACTTTCATGGCCCCCATAATATTTTGTTGTATGAATATCTGAACATGCAATATATCAAAAGAAAGAACGGAGCCTCTGCTTTTAATCAGATGTTTTGATCTTAAGATTCTGTACTCATTCAGAAGATGCACAATAGCGCCCCCTACCGTATAACAGTGAAAACATGGTAAAATACCTAGCTTCCGCCAGACCGCCTTCTGTATTCAAATTACGGAAAAAAAAATGGAATGGCGTAGGACGTAGCGTAAGCTTTTTGAACCATTAGAGTTTTACACTTTCTTCGTAAGTAGAATACGGAAAGCGGTCTGGCAGAAGCTAGATATTTTACTTCATAACTTGTTAAATATGGATAAATTTTTTACACAAATGCATCGATTCGCTTCAGAAGGCCTTTATTAACCCCCTGGAGCCGTGTGGAATATGTTTATTATGGAGAGATGTTGATGGAGACACTTACTTCAGCTCATACTCGTTTAGTAATGCTTACTGCCATTATAAAGCTTTGATGCATCAGAATATTTATTAATATTTCTCCAATTGTGTTCATCAGAAAGAAAAAAAAGTCATATACTGTACACCTAGGATGGCTTGAGGGTAAGTAAAGCTTGGACTAATTTTCATTTGAAAGTGAGCTAATCCTTTAATACTGAAGTCTATATGCCCTATAACTAGGCATAACCAGTCGGAATCAAGCATTTCAGAGAGCTTGGAATGCCCTTATATGGAACAAAACTATATGGGAATATACTGCAAAATATAATGCTATAATACATTTCCATATGTGGGAAACCAGAGCTTATATTTTTCAATATACTGCAATATATGCATTGACCATGTGTGGCTATATATTGTTTCATATAAATATATTTAGAAATGAAGACAAAAATAGCATTACATGTAATATTCATAAAGTTTTATCCTTTGTTGTGTACATGTATTGCACATACATGTTCCCATATAAATGTGAATGTAAGTACACACATAATGAGTTACAGCGGATTTCTAGTTCCCAGCATGCTTTGCTTCTGACTGTTACAGGAGAGTAAATGATAAAATTAAGTGTTATTTCATTTATCGTTTTGCTCAATATTAATATAGGGGGAGATCTGTTAGTGTTTAATGTTCTATTTTGGAATACAACGCAAACAGCATAAGATACTGACAGGGAAGAGAAAAAATTGTTGAATAAAGTCGTTATTTTTGCTTTGTTTTTGCGTACAAAACGTATTCCCGTCGCTTTATAATATTAAGGTTGAACCACTGTAGTCACGTGGACTATTTTAATGATGTCTTCTGGACCTTGAAATTGGTTATGACGTTACTGATTTATAGTGAGGTCAGAAAGCTCTCAGATTTCATCAAAAATATCTTAATTTGTGTTCCGAAGATGAATGAAGGTCTTACGGGGTTGGAACAACATGAGGGTGAGTAATTAATGACAGAAATTTCATTTTTGGATGAGCTAACCCTTTAAGATAAGTAAATGCTTAGGAAGTATTTTAATTGTTAGTTCATGTTAACTGATGTAGTTATCTAACTCATGTTAAAAAATAAGAACCTTATTGTTATCAGTATATCACTAGCATTGTCAGATGAGAGAAACAAAGCACAAGCCAGTGAACCATCAGTGTCCAGCTGGTTAATTTGAAAGAAACTTATAGGAGATCTATGACCTTTTGTTTGGATGGGTTTCCATAGGAAAAGTTTGGAAATATCTATGGCCAGCATGGGAAGGATCAGCAATAAACTTGAGAGCCCCATTTACAGCTCTATAAGTTTTCAATGTGCAGTGAGGGATGGAAGATGACATCTAAACACTTTTTTTTTGGCACGTGTTTTTAATGCGCAGTAAAAAATTTCATGCACTGTGGCAGCGGTGCATAAACTTATTGAAGGTGTTATTATACTTTCAATAATGACTCTGCAGAAGTAAATGGATCATGCAATGCCAAGCTTCTTTAGATGTCTCATTTAAATCACATTTTTGTTCTTATAGCAGGTGCTCTTACCATAGCGACATTTTAAAGTACCTGCTGCATTCTAAGCTATGCCTTAATAGCCAAGGCAAGAGTATGTAGTGCTATGAATATAACTAGCAAACTAGATAAAAAGCATACGTAGCTTTGAATTAATTAAAAAGGCATCAAGTTTTGAATGGAGTATAACACAGCATATGTCCAAGGTTTTTATGTGTATTATTTGCAGTAAGAATCCCCATTCATATATGTGGGACAGGAAGGTCTATTGTCATTATTGCATGAAGGGAATCAAAAGGGAAAAGCAAGTGATGTGATGGCATCTTTACATGCACAGAATTCACTTATAGTCACACTGAGGTTATTGGATCAATAGATTCATCCAGTTCCATTAACGCTTTTAGACACTTCTTTGTAAGTCAGCAGAGAGCTCCAGATATGTCTATAAGGTGGATCACTATCATGGTTCAGGCTGCAGCACCGATGAATGACTACAGTAACATTGATGGCATGATGGTGTAAAACTGTACATTTCTTGTCTATTACCACCCACTGCTTCTTATACCATTAACGGAAATAAGCACAGTTAGAATAGCAAAATATGTGGGAGACCTTTGCTATTGTATGACTATATTGTATTGCAATACGACTTCAATGTTAATACTGAATCAAGACTAGTTGGCACATAGTTTGTAAATTAAAAAGGTTTAATAGAAGTAATGGCTTAAGGTTACACTTGAAATAGTTGCAAAGTAGATGTATGAGATGATAAAAACAATCCCAGCATGTATGTGAAATGTTACCTGAGAGATAGAAAAAGAGGGAGTGAGCAAGAGAGAGAGAAAGTGATGGCAGAGCTCAGGTAGAGAAAAAGAGCAAAACCCCAAAGAAAAGAAAAGTCAAAGAGACAGAGCAACAGTTACAATCGTCTTTTATCCCTTCCTTGACCATGTGACGAAAAACCAGTTGTGAGGCATTCAAACTGACCAATCATCAGATTACAGCTTTCTCTACTGTACTAAAGGTGTGACAATTAGCAGATACCCGATGTACACATATCTTGGCCGACAGCCCTTGATCACTATCAGCACCTCTTGTTCCTTTAGAAAGGTAAGAAAGATCGGGTTGGAACAGGAAAGCAAATATCTTTGTTCATTTTCAACTCTACAGGTCCAAAGAATTACAAACTACAAACAAAAGAGTGACTGTCTGAGGAAAGTTGCACATGGATGTTAAATTTTACTATACACTATAATGTTGCTGGCAGAAAATGATCATTGTGTAATTTGCATTAAATCCTTGATGTCATGTTTCTTAGACAAAACATGTTTATGCTACTGATATTCACTTTTTCTTTGTTATTCTAATTAGGTAGCATTTAATTGCCCAACAGGATTGGAAAACTTAGGATTGGTACGTTGGAATTGCTTAGTACGTTTATATTAGACATAAGTTACCATAACAGCTATGAGATGAAATATGTTTAACCTCATAGAGCCTGTATGATATGTGATACATAAATTTCTAAAGCCTCTAATGTAAACAAAACTTGTCTTCTGTCGTCTGACTGAAAGTTTATACTTTTTTTTAGCAAGTGAAAGGCCTTTTAGTATAATTCCAAAAACAGCCCTCTTCATGTCTTTTTGCTCTGAAATTGCTCTAGAAACATCATGTTGAAATATATCAAATATGATACATCAGGCTTTTGCAAAACATTTATTTGTACTTCTCTCAATCATCTTTGTATTTCATTGCATTATATGTGCGATAAAAACAATAAAACAAAAAACTACAGAGCTTTGGTCATAAAACTAAGCATTTAAAGTGTTAGCTCACCCCAAAATGAAATTTCTGTCATTAATTACTCGCCATCATGTCGTTCCACACCCTTAAGACCTTCGTTAATCTTCGGAACACAAATTAAGATATTTTGATGAAATCCAAGAGGTTTTTTGATCCTCCATTGAAAGCAACAAAATTACCACATTCAGTGTCCAGAAAAGTACTGTGGAATAGAGAATAGTTAGAGTTAGAGAATAGTTAGCACAATATTTCAAAACACATGGTAGCTGGAATTGTTGTGCATCAGCAAATTGGAGAAAAGGGGCTTTTTTTTTTGTCAAATTTATACATGTATGATAATGTTAATGACTACTACTGCAGCTGGATAAATCAAATATCTTTGTTGCATATATAATGTGTTTTCCTTCCTTATAAGATCAACCAAATACAAACTGCAACAACAAAGTAGGGAAGAATAAGCCTGGGAGTTTCAGAACTTTTAAGCATAAAACATTTACCAATTATTCAAACGAAATACACAATATGGGCAACATGTTCCAATTAAGGGTTTGCTATACATGTAATTCCAGAGAAACCATTCTAAAGAATTGGGTGCTTCTTGTTACAGCATTTTAAGGTCCTTCTCTGTTCCAGCATGATAGAGCCCTTGGGCACAAAGCAAGGTCCACAAAGAAATAGTTTCCTGAGCCTGGTTTGGAAGGACTTGACTGGTCCGCACAATTCCTAGTGCCAAACCCCAGCAGACACCTTTGATATGAATTGGAACAGTGAGCCAGACCCCATCCCAGCATGCCTGACCTCAATGATGCACTGTTGTCTTGCTGAACATTTAATTTCTAAAGCATGGTAAAAAGCATGAAACTCTCAATTTGCTGTAACAGGTTACACTCTTCTGCAAAGTTTTTCACTACATTTCAGAACATGGATGCAGGGATTTGCTCCCATTTAGGCACAGAGTGAGGTCAAACATTGACTGGCGCTCAGTTGGCGTTCCCAAATTCCAAAGGTGTTTGATGGGGTTCATGTATGGTCTTTGTGCAGGCCCGTCAAGTTCTTCCCACCTAGACTCAGAAACAGTAAACCCTTTTATATGGACCTTGCTTTGTGCACAGGGACAATGTCATGCTGGAATAGAAAAGGGTCCTTGTTAGACTTATGAAACAAAATTGGATGCCCAGAATTCTCTAGAATGTCATTGTATGGGGTAAAGATTTGTCCTCACATAATTTATTTGAATAACCGAACCTATTAATTATAAGGGAGTGTTTACACATGTTTTGCTATAATGTATGTTACTATAATAAGAATTATTATTACAATTATGTAAGATCATGTTTTATTGCATTGTGACATTACATAAGTAATGTACAAAATGTACTGCTTATAAAATGCATTAATTCAAACTAAGAGTAAATCAGACTCTATGCCATCCTGATCAAGCATTAAGTGACTTGAAAAGCTAGCATGGTTATGAGCAGAGTGTTAATATTCTTTAAACTCAAATTACCTGGAGGCCACAAGTCAGGTGTTCTTAGTTGAGGGCCAGTTCAACAGTTACAGCAAATACAAGTGTTTTTACAACCATGAATTATACAGTTATTGGTCATGTTATACAGTTACTGAAGCATGGACAGAACTTTTCAGAGTTGAGCGACTCATCTTACCCTCCTACCTTGCATGCTGCTCTGCATGTTCTGCACGGACGGGCAAAATAAAGTGGCTGGAGTAGCTGCAGTGAGTCAAAAATAGAAACGGGGTGTCCGTCAACTGAAAGCTCCTTGCAGCAATAGAAGCTCCCAATATAAACAGCTCTGATGATTATAATGGGAGAGATCTTCACATGTTCAGGATGGAAGTAAGCTTTTTTGAAGGATGTAAATGCACAGGCTAATATAGACTACTGTTTAACAATCCTTAAGAGAATTGTAGGCTAACAAATTGAAATGCAGAAAGTGGAAACCAGATTTAAGTAAATACTTGAAGGGCTGGGTGTTTGAGACATGTACTTACAGGGAGGCCATGCACAGTCAGAAATTGCTTATAAGACATTACATTACCAAGTTCATCAAATATTAAAAGGATGCCATTTATATTCCTTTCAAACTACAATGGAGAAAAAGGGGACTTGGTCCTTGAATGAACAACCTGGTGCAATTGAAAACATTCTCATTATACAATAGAATCAAGCAAATTCAATATTCATGCATTAAATAAGGATTTGTAAACATTTGTACCTCTGTAAAGGTGATGTTATTATGTCTGTATTGTATGTTTTAGTTTCTATGCAAATGTAAGTAAATTTGACTTTAATAGAGCGACACTTTAGGTCAGATACACACAAATTCTCATGAGAGGCCATTGTAGTAAACTGATGATTTTTTTAAACATTTTTATAATATCATGAAAATCAAACATTTTAAGAGCGCATTCTTTTCATTTTATGTTTTTTTTTTTTTTTTTTCCTCTTTTCTTTTCTCAAATAATGTCTAAAAATATGCTCTTATTTCCCTGGCAGTATGGTCCTTAACAAAACGAGAATGTGAAGGACAAAACAAGATGGTCTTTCAGCTTTTCAAAGCCCTGCTATAAGTTTCTTTGAAGCCATAGATTTTGCAAGAGATTATTTTGACTCTGCCAGAATAATTTAATTGATGTCTAGCTGCTTTATGTAAATACCCAAGAACTTTACAGGATCCTTCACAGGAATGCCTCCTATTACAGAAACATCAGACAAAGAGACATTATCCCACAGGTTGAACTTTTTATTAACTTTTTTATTATTATTATTATTTGAGTGTACCTGCAACATAAATGTGTCTAGATTAAAAAAAAAAAAAAAAAAAAAAAGACAGAATTTTAAAACAGTGTGGATAAATATTAAATCATATTTACTTCACCACTGGCAAAATGGGCTTTCAATAAAACTTGACTGGCTATGCAGTAGATTTTTTTATTTTTTTTAATCTGTGCTACCTGACTAGAGAAAAAGCCTTCCCTTTCACCAAATAGGTAGGAAAACGTCAACACCCATAATGCACTGGGCATGTTGCCGTCAAAGGCCACTCCCGTCTACTATGTATACGCTTGACCAGAGTCAAATACCGCCTTGCTTTAGTAGGAAATACTTTACCGCAAACTTTTAGTTATAATGGTGTCGACTTGTATTGATCCCCAATAATTCAAAGAGTAAGCATTTAGCGGGAGTGAGTTACTTTCAGTTTAGTGAAGGATTCAGCGTGATGTAGGCAGCAACTAAAGGCTAAAAGAGTTATAAATATGGAGAGAACGCCGCAACGGACAATCTGAAAAAACGTCTGTGGCCAAACTGAGGGGAAAAACTAAAAGAAACTGCCCGTCCATCTGCAAAATGCTGTTGTGTGGAGATAAGAAAGCTGTTGCCATATTTACCATAAGGCTGTTTAAAGAGTAGACAAAATACAATACACATTCAGTGAAAAAAAATTTACACTACTCTTACAATAGCTGTTTTGTTAAAGGGTTAGTTCACCCAAAAATGAACTTTCTGTCATTAATTACCCAACCTCATGTCGTCTCAAACCCGTAAGACCTTTGTTCATCTTCTGGAACACAAATTAAGATATTTTTGATGAAATCCGAGAGGTATATGACTCGTCCATAGACAGCAATATAATCAACACTTTCAAAGTCCAGAAAAGTACTAAAGACATAGTTAAAACCATCAACATGACTGCAGAGGTTCTACCTTAACGATATCTTTAGTACCTTTCTGGACCTTGAAAGCGTTGATTATATTGCTGTCTATGGACGAGTCATATATCTCTCGGATTTCATCAAAAATGTCTTAACTTGTGTTCCGAAGATGAACGAAGGTCTTACGGGTGTGTAACGTCATGAGGGTGAGTACTTAATGACACAGTTTTCATTTTTGGGTGAACTAACACTTTAATAACCCTATGTCTGTCAAACTGTCTGTGAGTAGGGATACAAAAATGCTGAAGAACGGAGAAAGAGTTAACATTGTTTATTTACATATAACATATATAATTATACATATAATACAACCGATAAGTTCAGAGTACTCAAAATTATTGTAGACACAGATTACCTCAAAAAATTTAAGTAAAGCAGCTCAAATCTTTTAAGTAAAGACAAAGTCAAACTGATTTTTTTTTATTTTAGTTTTATTTAGTTTTATCCACTGTACTTAAAACTATTGTTTACCATACGTAATGTCTCTTATTTTTCAATTGTGTGTGTTTGTGAAACCCAATAAGTTCAGAATACTCAAAACATTTAAATAAACCACTCAAAGATTATTTTAATAGAACTTAAAAAAATATATTTTATATTACAAAAAATCAGTAATTATAATTTAATTGAAATACTGAAAAAAAATTAACACCTAATCTTTACAGTTAAGTGTTAGTTAGCAACAGCACACCAGCATGAGCTACTGTAACCATCAAAGAGACTATCACTATTTACTTGCATGAACTGTTAATCAACATGCATTATTTATAGCCTTGATGGTTCACATCGCCCATTCTCGACCTAACCACAGGCACTACTCTTCACCACGATGGTAACCCTACAAAACTTCAACATCACAGAAACACCTTTAAATACCAAAATAAAAGAACATTAAACAATAAGACATCTTCCACCTGTATTAATCATGTGAAAAAACACACAAAATTACACTCAATTTCAACATTTATTCTCCCTTACAGAGTGTGACGCAAAGCATGCTGGGAACTTGAAATCTGCTGCAACTCAGTTTAATGTTGAATGGATTCTTCTGATAACGTCGGTTACGTCGGTAACATCGGCAACGAAGTGACATGGATGACGTCACTTTATATCACTCAGTAAAATTAAAAATAATAATTTAAGTATAAGGGTTTACTCAAAAATGTTGAGCTACACAAAAATAAAACTAAGCTTCTTGTTCAGAAAATGTAATTGTTTTAAGTTGCATCAATGATTTAACAGACTTTAATTGCAGCGTACTCAATCTTTATAAGTTAGTAGTACTGTTCGGGTTTACAGTGTAGGAAAGCCATGCTGGAATGTTTCAAGAATGTAGGCATGTTAAAAATGTAAACATTTTTCAATTTGTAACGTTTCACACACCATTTTTTTAAAAACAATAGTAAGCAGTAAACATCCTGTGTGAGAACGTGTAACTCTATGTATTATTGTACCAGCCGAATAACCTTTTAGAGGAAAAGAAGCTGCTAGAAAAAAAGAAAATAGAACTTTTGCCAGGCAGAAAATGAAAGTTGAATGAGGTCTAACCATTTTAGTTTAATGTCAATTCTCAGGTTTTCCTTGTGGCAATAACCATGGTAGTCCTTTAGGAAATGAAGAATCGGGCCCTTTCACTAAAAGAACTAAGAGGCCCAGAATCACTTTAATGATCTTTTCCGTGGAATACCTCATTAATTCTGTGTCAGTAACAGAGCATTACTTGAATTCATTGAACAGCTGATTCACAAAAAGAATTATGCAAATCAAGTGATCTTGCAATTAGGCTAAATATGGCAGTAAAATTAGCATTAATTCTAGCATGTAATTCATTCCACCCAACAGCAAAGCAAGCTTAAACATGTCATGAATGTTTACAACAGAAGTAGTCCATATTCAGAAAATAGTATATTCAATGGGAAAATGTTAAATGCTACAAAATCAACTGTAAGCAAACTAGTGCCTTTGAGAACAAAGTTCAGGGCTGGGGGTAATATGCGAAATGATAGCTTTCTCCAATTGTATACCTGTTAAGAAAAAATTAAGTACAGTAGTCAGGCTCATTGGAATTATGTGACTCTGCCTACATTTCTGTGAGCCTGAAATAGAGTACATTTTGATGTCATAACATAGTATTGTGCAAGGAACTGCACGAAAATATTTTTTATTTATCAATAATCTGCCCCTGTAATCATAATTTGTGTGAAAAGGAACAACATTTTTGGTGTTTTTTTGGTGTTAGGTATGTATGTAAATGTAGACAAGAGTCATGTAATTCCAATGAGCCTGGGTTGACAATATCATGTATATATTGTCTGACAGCTAAAATATGTATGAAGTAAAAGCCACAAAACTCCAGTTCCATGGGCTCTTTAACTAAATGCATGCTAAATCTGATACACTTGTGTTACCACTATTGCATACAATACCCGGATCCTAGATGATACTTTGCTTAGCTCACCCCTAAGTAGTGCTTCAGAGAATGGAGAGGATCATACGTCCTCTAAAAGTGATTTAAGATGTTGATGAAAGTTGAAAAGGGTACGTACTTCAAGCCATTACATTCCATTTAGGTCTTCAAACCGAACAATCAGGATATTGCTCCAAATGACGATGGCCTACTTAAACACGCTCTAGAGAAATGAACAATAAGAAGGCTCTTCAAGGGAACAGCTGAAGGTGAAAGCGTGCATGAGGTTTAAAGCATGTGTGAGATTTTAAGCCTCCTCCAAAGTAATCGAAAATGAATTTATGATTTGAAGTATGAAATTGTAACATAATGGTGGGAACAATGGATATTCTGTTAGGATACCTCTCACTTTATTTCTAACTGAGAAACTCTTGCCACAGAATATGGATGTGAACAAGAAATAGCAGGATTCTATCTGCTGTAAAGCTGTAGCATTGGTACCTTTTGAAATTTAAGATCATTTATTGAATGCAATCAAAAATAATAGTTGCAAAGAAGCTGCTTTAAAGGATGTTGTTGACTGTTTCCTCCATTGGTGCTTATTAGTTGTAATTCTCATTCTCTATTGTTCTTAACCCTATTTTATCGAAGAGTTTTTATGTGTATCCAAGTCAAATTTTCTAAGGTACTATGATGAAAAAATGGCATTATAAGTCGCTTAAAAACATCTCTATATGGCACTGAATCCTCACCATGCACCACCAATGTTCAAAATAATATTATTCCTATTGTTATTAATCTGTTATTACATTGTCATTAATTGTTAGTTGTTATTCTGACATTGTCTGCCTTCTTTACTTGCTGTTCAAGTAAAATATGTTAATGTTATGTTGCTACCAGTGTTGGGGAGCATTACTTTTAAAAGTAATGCATTACAATATTGCAATACTCTCTAAAAAAATAAACCAATGGAAACAAAATTAATGCCTGTACAGTACAGGGAGCAACATGAACACAGCTTACCAAGCTGTTAAACACTCTCTCATTTCGGAAATATTAAACTGAATTTAATGCCAAAAGAATAAGATGTAAATGTAAAAACTGTAGCTCAAACAGTAGCGTAAGTTGCAACAATGCAGAGATCATGGGTTCACTTCCCAGAGAATGAACATCATAAAACTTAAATGTTGAATGCATTGTAAATCGCTTTGAATAAAAGCATCTGCCAAATTCATTAATGAAATATAAGTGGAAGTGACATGTGAAGGCCAAGTATGGTAACCCATACTTGGAATTTGTCCTCTGGATTTAACCTATAAAAGTTAGTGCACACACAATAGGAGTAGTGAGTAGTGAACACAGACACACTGCAAACTGTGGATACACACACCCAGAGCAGTGGGCAGCCATTTTTGCTGTGGCACCCAGGGAGCGATTGGGTTAGGTGCCTTGCTCAAGGGCATCTCAGTCATTTCTTGTTGGTATTGAGACTCGAACCCATAGCCTTCGGGTAACCAGTCTGACTCTCTAACCATTAGGCCATGACTGCTAAATGAAACAAAGTTTTACTCTCAGTGGTCTTATTTTTCTTGTTGCTCTGATTTTCATGACAACAACAAAGTTTCTGGCAGCCACACATGAGAGCTCCAGGGCAGAACAAATCCACCGCTGCAAATGAGTACAACTGTATTGCATGGAAGCATTCTGCTATATTGTCTTTGCTATATTGGTGGGCTGAAAGAAAACAGGCTCTGTATATCTCTGATAACGATGATGCACTTTAGAATAGGGGTGGGCAACTCTGACCTTCGAGATCTACTTCCCTGCAGAGTTCAGCTCAAACTCTAATCAAACACACCCGAACAAGGTAATCAAGGTCTTCAGGATTACTACACTGTGGCCAAAATCGAATACTTCCCCACTATATAGCATACAGTGCTACACCAACAGAGTAGTATGTCCAAATACACATAGTATTTGATAAACAGTAGGCGAAAGTACCCCAATGACCTACTACTTCCACCAAGGCTCTGAAGTGCGCATATGATGGACACTTTACAATCCCATGAGTTGACGGGAGAGGATTTGAGAATGGCGGTAAAACCATTGACTGCTGCTGCTTCTGATTGGTTATAGAGGGAAGAGCTGCCCATAACATATGATAGGATCGGTTTTCTTCGTAATAATAGCATATTGGCGAAACAATTTTGGTGTTTGCTCTCTTGAGAGCATTAAAGGTTTCTATTTACAACATGTTTTAAAGCGTTGAGCAATGTAGCCAATCACTAACAAATGCTAGAGTTTTTGTCCAGTGCTGAGTTTTGCACGCTCGCAAATCCTCCCCTTATAAGTTAGCTTATGAAAAACAAATTGTAGACATTATGTAGGCTAAATAAGAGATTTATTTTGCAGTCAACTTCACTGATTATAGCGGAACTTTTTGAGATTGTGATACATTGAGAGTGACAGCTTTTCCGTGATTATAAAGGGAGTGCTCTTTGCGTGCTTTCTAGGTGATATATTATCAAAGTCTCTTTAAGACAAGTCATTTCACTCGGCGGCCATCTTTGAAACGCCTCTCTGGCATCCTGGGCATCATGCAGCTCCTATCTCTTTGAATGGGGAAACATAAAATTCTCCAAAACTGTTCGCCATCCTTACGATTAAATTTCATATTTGAAATCACCAATGAAATCTAACAACAACCGGATCATAAATTTAGTTTCTAAACGCTTGAATCATGACAAAAAAAAATGCATTTTTCAGGCTGGATCAAGCTAATGCGCATGCGCAGACCTAAATGCGCGTCTCTTGTGCCTCATTTCGGAGGCGCGTGTCTGACTGTTTCTATAGAAACCGGTGCTTCTAACGGCCGCTGCAGTGACGCGATGACTTTACAAGTCGGCGATTGGCTCTTATTTTGAAGGCGGGACTTATTCCGCCATATTGCGCGTTACACTTTCTCCCATTCAAAACAATACGAGTGACATGTCTTGTGTTATTCTATAGTCTTTGATATTATCCATTTAGTATTTGAATAAAACTTCTGTTATCAGGAGCATTTATGCTGGGATGTGTAGGTTGTTGTTAAGCGACATGTAACTTGAAACTATTTCATGACATTTTATTTTATATTTATATGTGTTTTTAAGGAGGAAGTGCATCTAGCCTTACCCTAGATTTGGTTCACCCTCCGCCTATGACAACGACAACAAGGATGATATAGTATGTTTGAGTTTCATTCATACCAAACTAGACATGTGCTGATATTCGATATTAATACGATATATCACAATAATGAATATGCACAATATTGTTATCGTGGGCACTTCAAAATACCGTAAATAATTATTTATTACAAATTTTTATAATACATTTTAAGAATACTTTCCCCATCAACCGTATAAAATGCACAACACCGCTGTATGCTGCGTCAAAGGAACACGCACACTCAGATGTAAACAAGCCCAACGTGCACAAGAAGCACATGGCGGAACGAGTGAAGGAGATGAAACTATTAACTAATCAATTGTATTTTTTAACTAACATTAGCACAAAATAATACCTTCTGTAAACAAATGTAGCTATTGCTCTTTCGTAATCTTAATGCATTAACTAACGTTAAATAATGAGAACTTATTATAAAGTGTTACCTGTTGTTCTTTATAAATCTTTTGCACTTTAATCTGTTTGAAACATTTTACTTTATAATTTTATTGTGTATTGTGTTATTATTGTATTTAAATGTTCAGAGTTCTTTGTTATAAGAAAAGTTTTTTGTTATAGTATGACAACACTTTTTTTGTAACTTATTGCAATATCGTGATAATACCGTATACCGTGATAAAAGCTTCAGCAATTATCGCAACATGAAAATTTGATACCGTCACATGCCTATACCACACACATTCTTACTATATAGAATATACTTTTTTAATGGTCACAAAGTAAGTTTCAAACCAAATGTTAATGTAGTACCTAATGTACAGTATGTGATTTTGGATGCAGCATAGAACGCTACAGGCAGGTGAGTTAGTGGGTTAGAGCAAAACTGCTGGAAATTGGTTCTCAAGGGCTAGAGTTGCCTAGTTCTGGAAATGGAAAATAATGTGCATTACTTAATAAAAAAAAAAAGTAACTCATATTTTGTAGTAAAATTAAAAAGTAATTCATTAATCTTTACTTGAAAATGATCTGTAACACGTGTTACTTGTAAAACACTGCCCCAACACTGCTTGATCCCATTTTTCACCCTTGGAATTTCAACACCCAGGAACTGGAAACCCTTATGCAATTTGTCAGCAGGAAAGGCTACCTGTCAGCCAGAAATGGATTTATCTGTTTTGCATGGAGACTCTAGTGACTGTAGTGGTTAGTGTTCAACAGAGTGTGGGATGAACATTCACTAGAAGCTGGGGAAAAAAACTGTTTCATGTCAGGTTCCAATAAATTTCTCTGGGACACATTCAACAGATGTGCACACCCCCATAGAAAAGAAAAGTCAGAAGTCTTTAATATCTTAATTGTAGATGACAGATTACATTGAAAGCACATTGACACATTGCTTGTCTCTTGCTTTTCTCTTTTTTTAGTTTCAAGGAAAAGACCGCAGTATATATGAATCAAATATCTCTCATCAAATTCTTGCAAAACCAAATGAAATTAAAGATTAAACCTATTCTGTACACCAACAATAATCTTATTTGTTTCTATACTGTACTTGTTAGGAAAAACATTTGAGACAAAGTTCATACTTAAAACGATAACCGACTCTATTAAGTCTCCTGACCTATGAAATAGCAAACTCTCAGCTATAAAATTTAACTCTCGGGCTCGGCAGCTGCTGACTATATCCTCTTGAGTGTTTCTCTAACACTTTTACCCAAAGGAACTAAGCAAAGTATCCACTGTTTAGTTCCCATGGAATGCAAATGCTGAAATACACTTTACTGAAGCACATTCAGGTCCACAGAGGACATATTCAAGGTTAAAGCCAAGTAGAGAACCTCTATGCATTCATTCGATTGTTGCATTGTGCTCCCATGCGATAAGCACCCAAGTGTCCGAGATGCTAATGTTTAAAGTAAGGGATCTGCCATGTAGTAATACACCTCCCACTAACCTCATCCAGACAGCCATTAGCAGGTCATTCCCTCACAGACAATATCCCACAGTTTATGAAGCACGAAGAATTGTGTAGTGTGATTATTGCACCTGGATGTGGTGGGGTTAAAATGTTGACAGCACATTTGCATACAATGTTGAGCCTTTCAGGTCTTTCTTCTTGTTCAAACACATTCACTCTTAAATTATTCAGCTACATTTACATATTTTAAAAGATGACCAGTCATATATAAATGAGGCAGCAATAGGTTAGAATAGATTAGCAAGACAATGATTATTTAAATCGCCCATCCATCTACATTCTAGTTTGAGTATGAAACAATGATGTTTTGGCATATGAAAAGATCTGCTCACTATTTATGAAGCAGAATATTGTTGAACAGGGATAAATGATCTACTGTCAAGCAGTGAACTGCACTGCATTGTGGGTGTAATTAAGAGAGGCCCATTTCTCATTCTGCCTTGAAAAAACAGCTCAGTTTGAAAATGAAAGATTATAAGTACCAACTGAGTGTAATCATCATAATCCTCAATTATATGAAAAATTTTGTTTATGGAATTGTTGCGTAACATTTGTTCATTCGTACTGTGATGTCATCCTAGAGAAGCTGTGTTTTACTGCAGTACAATCACTGATTACTAATGGACTTGAGTCAGCTCATTACTGTATGAACAATTTTGTTCTTCATTGAAGCTACTCAGGCTGAAGAATGATAGCAAGCTACAGAGAGCAAATAAGGCCGCATTTACATTATATGGTTCAAGTAACCCAATTCCAATTTTTTTCCTCCCATGTGGCACAGATCGGATATATCCCACGAACGTGTAAGCAGGAAAAAAGCACATATTCTCAGATCAGTTTCAGGCCTCATTCATACGCGGAAATAAATCTGATATGAATCAGATGCGTGCATTCCCCTGTCAATGCGAGTCGTGCGTAGGCTCGTTCCAAAGTTTTGCTGGCCTTTAAAATGGTGCAGAAAGCAAACGCGTATATTATCATTTCGTCTCCGTCCAAATCGCGCCGTTTTTACTTCCTTTTTGGCCTTAGACTTTCCAGGTCAGTATGTCTACCTTTGGTTGTTTCGCCAGTGTATAGTGTAAATGCAGATATGGGTTATTGGGTCACTTTTAAAAGAAGATGTAAGTTGGTCGTTAAAAAAAAAAAAAATGGATAAGGTCAACAAGTGTAAATGCGGCCAATGTGTGTTCGTTGCGTGATGAATAGGTAGGATTCCATTCGCGAGGGTTTATTAAAAAATCTGAGCAAATAATCAAAACAAAAATCATTAATTGTAGTTGAGTCACAGGTTTTGGTTAAAACACAAACAATTCGGACCAAGGGCAAACAAATCCAAACAGTGATCCAAAAAAGTAAAGAAAACAAGAGCAAACATCATGGCAGAAAGTCTAAACCAGGGGTCTCAAACTCAAATTGGCTGGGGGCCATTGCTGTGATTGACACCCTAATAGGAGAGCCATTTTAACATTCAAGCACAAGAAAGTGCAACATTTCTGAAAATTTACTTTCCTTTGCATTATTTCTCATTTACTTCCAATTTCATTACTAATATATTTTTGTCATACTTAACAAAAAATGTAAACAGCAGTGTCTCTATCATTGTTACAAACAGTATTAGTTTTTAACAGTTAGTGCAAATATTTTACCTTACTTTATTTTAGCTTAAATAACATCAGAACCTTGCACTGAACAACGCTGTACTGAACAAATGCAATCCCTGAATACACTATTCTATTTCTTGCCAGACACCTGGCGCTTCTGCTCACACAGCTGAGACACATTTGTCCAAGATGACGTTTAAGCATCGGTAACGTTTATTGGTAGCATCAGACACGTTTCGGTGGTTTAAATCGACGCTTGCGACGAGTGCTTTTACTGTAATTTAGGCAAGCGTGCTCATAATAGAAGCGATGCGCATGTGGTGCAGTGTGGCGCACTCGTTTTTCCAGGCGAAAAGAGGGAGAAAGAGGGAAAGAGGGAGAAAGCGCTGCGCATTCCACGCGTTTTTAGACGTGATTATGTGAATGGCCCCTTAGAACGGCGACTTTTTCTTTGCATATCAGACAGGTAGCATTTCCATTAAACTCCATGAAAGAATACTGCAGTATCCATCTTTCTTGAAACTGTCTGCGTTCCTCATCCACTTTCCTTTTGGAAACAGAACAAAACCGACCGTCAGTGAAATCTCGTAACAGAACAGAACCGACTTTCCTTGAAATCTCGTAACAGAGCAAAGAAACAAAACCTACCGTCATTGAGATGTCATAACCGAATAAAACCGACCGTCATTGAAATCTCGTAACAGAACAAAACTGACCATCATCGAAATCTCGTAACAGAACAAAACCGACTTTTCTTGAAATCTCGTAAAAGAACACAGGAACAAAACCGACTGTCATTGAGATGTCATAACCGAATAAAACCGACCGTCACTGAAATCTCGTAACAGAACAAAACCGACCATCATAGAAATCTCGTAAAGGAACAAAAATCTACTTTCCTTAAAGTCTTGTAAGAGAACAAAGGAACAAAACCTACCGTCATTGAGATGTCACAACCGAAAAAAAAACCAACTGTCATTGAAATCTCGTAACAGAACAAAACCGACTTTTCTTGAAATCTCGTAAAAGAACACAGGAACAAAACCGACCGTCATTGAGATCTTGTAACCGAACAAAACTGGTCGTCACTGAAATCTCATAACCGAATAAAACAGAACAAAACCGACAATCTTAAAAATCTCGTAAAGGAACAAAACCGACTTTCCTTAAAGTCTCGTAAGAGGACAAAGTAACAAAACCTACCGTCATTGAGATGTCATAACCGAATAAAACCGACCGTCATTGAAATCTCGTAACAGAACAAAACCGACAATCATAAAAATCTCGTAAAGGAACAAAACCGACTTTCCTTAAAGTCTCGTAAGAGGACAAAGTAACAAAACCTACCGTCATTGAGATGTCATAACCGAATAAAACCGACCGTCATTAAAATCTCGTAACAGAACAAAACTGACCATCATAGAAATCTTGTAAAGGAACAAAACCGACTTTCCTTAAAGTCTCGTAAGAGAACAAACTAACAAAACCTACCGTCATCAAAATCTCGTAACAGAACAAAACCGACTTTTCTTGAAATCTCGTAAAAGAACACAGGAACAAAACCGACCGTCATTGAGATCTTGTGACCAAACAAAACTGGTCGTCACTGAAATCTCATGACCGAATAAAACCGACCGTCATTGAAATCTCATAACAGAACAAAACCGACTTTTCTTGAAATCTTATAACAGAGCAAAGAAACAAAACCTACCGTCATTGAGATGTCATAACCGAATAAAACCGACCGTCATTGAAATCTCGTAACAGAACAAAACCGACCATCATAAAAATTTCATAAAGGAACAAAACCGACTTTCCTTAAAGTCTCGTAAGAGAACAAAGGAACAAAACCTACCGTCATTGAGATGTCATAACCGAATAAAACCGACCATCATTGAAATCTCGTAACAGAACAAAACCGACCATCATAGAAATCTCATAAAGGAACAAAACCAACTTTTCTTAAAGTCTCGTAAGAGAACAAACAAACAAAACTTACCGTCATTGAGATGTCATAACCGAATAAAACCGACCGTCATCGAAATCTCGTAACAGAACAAAACCGACCACAGGAACAAAACCTACCGTCATTGAGATGTCATAACCGAATAAAACCGACCGTCATCGGAATCTCGTAACAGAACAAAACCGACTTTTTTTGAAATCTCGTAAAAGAACACAGGAACAAAACCGACCGTCATTAAGATCTTGTAACCGAAAAAAAACTAGTTGTCACTGATATCTCGTAACAGAACAAAACCGACCATCATAGAAATCTCGTAAAGGAACAAAACCGACTTTCCTTAAAGTCTTGTAAGAGAACAAAGGAACAAAACCTACCGTCATTGAGATGTCATAACCGAACAAAACCGACAATCATAGAAATCTCGTGAAGGAACAAAACCGACTTTTCTTAAAGTCTCGTAAGAGAACAAAGGAACAAAACCTACCGTCATTGAGATGTCATAACCGAATAAAACCGACCGTCATTGAAATCTCGTAACAGAACAAAACCGGCCATCATAGAAATCTCATAAAGGAACAAAACCGACTTTCCTTAAAGTCTCGTAAGAGAACAAAGGAAAAAAAACTAGCGTCATTGAGATGTCATAACCGAATAAAACCAACCGTCATTGAAATCTCGTAACAGAACAAAACCGACCATCATCGAAATCTCGTAACAAAAGAAAACCGACTTTTCTTGAAATCTTATAACAGAGCAAAGAAACAAAACCTACCGTCATTGAGATGTCATAACCGAATAAAACCAACCGTCATTGAAATCTCGTAACAGAACAAAACCGACAATCATAGAAATCCCGTAAAGGAACAAAACCGACTTTCCTTAACGTCTCGTAAGAGAACAAAGGAACAAAACCTACTGTCATTGAGATGTCATAACCTAATAAAACCGACCATCATTGAAATCTCGTAACAGAAAAAAACCGACCATCATCGAAATCTCGTAACAGAACAAAACTGACTTTTCTTGAAATCTCGTAAAAGAACACAGGAACAAAACCGACCGTCATTGAGATCTTGTAACCAAACAAAACTGGTCGTCACTGAAATCTCATGACCGGATAAAACCGACCGTCATTGAAATCTCGTAACAGAACAAAACCGACCATCATAAAAATTTCATAAAGGAACAAAACCGACTTTCCTTAAAGTCTCGTAAGAGAACAAAGGAACAAAACCTACCGTCATTGAGATGTCATAACCGAATAAAACTGACCATCATTGAAATCTCGTAACAGAACAAAACCGACCATCATAGAAATCCCATAAAGAAACAAAACCGATTTTCCTTAAAGTCTCGTAAGAGAACAAAGGAACAAGACCTACTGTCATTGAGATGTCATAACCGAATAAAACCGACCGTCATTGAAATCTCATAACAGAACAAAACCGACTTTTCTTGAAATCTTATAACAGAGCAAAGAAACAAAACCTACCGTCATTGAGATGTCATAACCGAATAAAACCGACCGTCATTGAAATCTCGTAACAGAACAAAACCGACCATCATAGAAATCTCGTAAAAGAACAAAACCGACTTTCCTTAAAGTCTCGTAAGAGAACAAAGGAATAAAACCGACCATCATTGAAATCTCGTAACAGAACAAAACTGACCATCATCGAAATCTCGTAACAGAACAAAACCGACTTTTCTTGAAATCTCGTAAAAGAACACAGGAACAAAACCTACCGTCATTGAGATGTCATAACCGAATAAAACTGACCATCATTGAAATCTCGTAACAGAACAAAACCGACCATCATAGAAATCCCATAAAGAAACAAAACCGACTTTCCTTAAAGTCTCGTAAGAGAACAAAGGAACAAGACCTACTGTCATTGAGATGTCATAACCGAATAAAACCGACCGTCATTGAAATCTCATAACAGAACAAAACCGACTTTTCTTGAAATCTTATAACAGAGCAAAGAAACAAAACCTACCGTCATTGAGATGTCATAACCGAATAAAACCGACCGTCATTGAAATCTCGTAACAGAACAAAACCGACCATCATAGAAATCTCGTAAAAGAACAAAACCGACTTTCCTTAAAGTCTCGTAAGAGAACAAAGGAATAAAACCGACCATCATTGAAATCTCGTAACAGAACAAAACTGACCATCATCGAAATCTCGTAACAGAACAAAACCGACTTTTCTTGAAATCTCGTAAAAGAACACAGGAACAAAACCGACCGTCATTGAGATGTCATAACCGAATAAAACCGACCATCATTGAAATCTCGTAACAGAACAAAACCGACCATCATAGAAATCTCGTAAAGGAACTAAAATCTACTTTCCTTAAAGTCTTGTAAGAGAACAAAGGAACAAAACCTACCGTCATTGAGATGTCATAACCGAAAAAAAAACCAACTGTCATTGAAATCTCGTAACAGAACAAAACCGACTTTTCTTGAAATCTCGTAAAAGAACACAGGAACAAAACCGACCGTCATTGAGATCTTGTAACCGAACAAAACTGGTCGTCACTGAAATCTCATAACCGAATAAAACCGACCGTCATTGAAATCTCGTAACAAAACAAAACCGACCATCGTAGAAATCTCATAAAGGAAAAAAAACGACTTTTCTTAAAGTCTCGTAAGAGAACAAAGAAACAAAACCTATCGTCATTGAGATGTCATAACCGAAAAAAAAACCAACTGTCATTGAAATCTCGTAACAGAACAAAACCGACAATCATAAAAATCTCGTAAAGGAACAAAACCGACTTTCCTTAAAGTCTCGTAAGAGGACAAAGTAACAAAACCTACCGTCATCAAAATCTCGTAACAGAACAAAACCGACTTTTCTTGAAATCTCGTAAAAGAACACAGGAACAAAACCGACCGTCATTGAGATCTTGTGACCAAACAAAACTGGTCGTCACTGAAATCTCATGACCGAATAAAACCGACCGTCATTGAAATCTCGTAACAGAACAAAACGATCATCATAGAAATCTCATAACAGAACAAAACCGACTTTTCTTGAAATCTTATAACAGAGCAAAGGAACAAAACCTACTGTCATTGAGATGTCATAACCTAATAAAACCGACCGTCATTGAAATCTCGTAACAGAACAAAACCGACCATCATCGAAATCTCGTAACAGAACAAAACCGACTTTTCTTGAAATCTCGTAAAAGAACACAGGAACAAAACCGACCGTCATTGAGATCTTGTAACCGAACAAAACTGGTCGTCACTGAAATCTCATAACCGAATAAAACCGACCGTCATTGAAATCACGTAACAGAACAAAACCGATCATAGAAATTTCATAAAGGAACAAAACTGACTTTCCATAAAGTCTCGTAAGAGATCAAAGGAACAAAACCTACCGTCATTGAGATGTCATAACCGAATAAAACCGACCGTCATTGAAATCTCGTAACAGAACAAAACCGACCATCATCGAAATCTCGTAGCAAAACAAAACCGACTTTTCTTGAAATCTTATAACAGAGCAAAGAAACAAAACCTACCGTCATTGAGATGTCATAACCGAATAAAACCGACCATCATATAAATCTCATAAAGGAACAAAACCTACCGTCATTGAGATGTCATAACCGAATAAAACCGACCGTCATTGAAATCTCGTAACAGAACAAAACCGACAATGATAGAAATCTCGTAAAGGAACAAAACCGACTTTCCTTAAAGTCTCGTGAGAGAACAAAGGAACAAAACCTACTGTCATTGAGATGTCATAACCTAATAAAACCGACCGTCATTGAAATCTCGTAACAGAACAAAACCGACCATCATCGAAATCTCGTAACAGAACAAAACCGACTTTTCTTGAAATCTCGTAAGAGAACAAAGGAAAAAAAACTAGCGTCATTGAGATGTCATAACCGAATAAAACCGACCGTCATTGAAATCTCGTAACAGAACAAAACCGACCATCATAGAAATCTCGTAAAGGAACAAAAATCTACTTTCCTTAAAGTCTTGTAAGAGAACAAAGGAACAAAACCTACCGTCATTGAGATGTCATAACCGAATAAAACCGACCGTCATCGAAATCTCGTAAAAGAACAAAACCGACCATCATAGAAATTTCATAAAGGAACAAAACCAACTTTCCTTAAAGTCTCGTAAGAGAACAACGGAAAAAAACCTACCGTCATTGAGATGTCATAACCGAATAAAACCGACCGTCATTGAAATCTCGTAACAGAACAAAACCGACAATCATAGAAATCTCGTAAAGGAACAAAACCGACTTTCCTTAAAGTCTCGTGAGAGAACAAAGGAACAAGACCTACTGTCATTGAGATGTCATAACCTAATAAAACCGACCGTCATTGAAATCTCGTAACAGAACAAAACCGACCATCATCGAAATCTCGTAACAGAACAAAACCGACTTTTCTTGAAATCTCGTAAAAGAACACAGGAACAAAACCGACCGTCATTGAGATGTCATAACCGAATAAAACCGACCGTCATTGAAATCTCGTAACAGAACAAAACCGACCATCATAGAAATCTCGTAAAGGAACAAAAATCTACTTTCCTTAAAGTCTTGTAAGAGAACAAAGGAACAAAACCTACCGTCATTGAGATGTCATAACCGAAAAAAAAAAACAACTGTCATTGAAATCTCGTAACAGAACAAAACCGACTTTTCTTGAAATCTCGTAAAAGAACACAGGAACAAAACCGACCGTCATTGAGATGTCATAACCGAATAAAACCGACCGTCATTGAAATTTCGTAACAGAACAAAACCGACCATCATCGAAATCTCGTAAAAGAACCTACCGTCATTGAGATGTCATAACCGAATAAAACCAACCGTCATCGAAAACTCGTAACAGAACAAAACCGACTTTTCTTGAAATCTCGTAAAAGAACACAGGAACAAAACCGGCCGTCATTGAGATCTTGTAACCGAACAAAACTGGTCGTCACTGGAATCTCATAACCGAATAAAACCGACCGTCATTGAAATCTCGTAACAGAACAAAACCGACCATCATAGAAATCTCATAAAGGAAAAAAAACGACTTTCCTTAAAGTCTCGTAAGAGAATAAAGGAACAAAACCTACAGTCATTGAGATGTCATAACCGAATAAAACCGACCGTCATTGAAATCTCGTGACAGAACAAAACCGACCATCATAGAAATCTTGTAAAGGAACAAAACCGACTTTCCTTAAAGTCTCGTAAGAGGACAAAGTAAGAAAGCCTACCGTCATTGAGATGTCATAACCGAATAAAACCGACCATCATTGAAATCTCGTAACCGAATAAAACCGACCGTCATTGAAATCTCTTAACAGAACAAAACCGACCATCATCGAAATCTCGTAACAAAACAAAACCGTCTTTTCTTGAAATCTTATAACAGAGCAAAGGAACAAAACCTACCGTCATTGAGATGTCATAACCGAATAAAACCGACAGTCATTGAAATCTTGTAACAGAACAAAACCGACCATCATAGAAATCTCATAAAGGAACAAAACCAACTTTTCTTGAAATCTTATAACAGAGCAAAGAAACAAAATCTACCGTCGTTAAAATCTCGTAACAGAACAAAACCGACCATCATAGATGTCTCATAAAGGAACAAAACCGACTTTTCTTGAAATTTCGTAAAAGAACACAGGAACAAAACCGACCGTCATTGAGATGTCATAACCGAATAAAACCGACCGTCATTGAAATTTCGTAACAGAACAAAACCGACCATCATCGAAATCTCGTAAAAGAACAAAACCAACTTTTCTTAAAGTCTCATAAGAGAACAAACAAACAAAACCTACCGTCATTGAGATGTCATAACCGAATAAAACCGACCGTCATCGAAATCTCGTAACAGAACAAAACCGACTTTTTTTGAAATCTCGTAAAAGAACACAGGAACAAAACCGACCGTCATTAAGATCTTGTAACCGAACAAAACTAGTTGTCACTGATATCTCGTAACAGAACAAAACCGACCATCATAGAAGTCTCATAAAGGAACAAAACCGACTTTTCTTGAAATCTTATAACAGAGCAAAGGAACAAAACCTACCGTCATTGAGATGTCATAACCGAATAAAACCAACCGTCATCGAAATCTCGTAACAGAACAAAACCGACCACAGGAACAAAACCTACCGTCATTGAGATGTCATAACCGAATAAAACCGACCGTCATTGAAATCTCGTAACAGAACAAAACCGGCCATCATAGAAATCTCATAAAGGAACAAAACCGACTTTCCTTAAAGTCTCGTAAGAGAACAAAGGAAAAAAAACTAGCGTCATTGAGATGTCATAACCGAATAAAACCAACCGTCATTGAAATCTCGTAACAGAACAAAACCGACCATCATCGAAATCTCGTAACAAAAGAAAACCGACTTTTCTTGAAATCTTATAACAGAGCAAAGAAACAAAACCTACCGTCATTGAGATGTCATAACCTAATAAAACCGACCATCATAGAAATCTCATAAAGGAACAAAACCTACCGTCATTGAGATGTCATAACCGAATAAAACCAACCGTCATTGAAATCTCGTAACAGAACAAAACCGACAATCATAGAAATCCCATAAAGGAACAAAACCGACTTTCCTTAACGTCTCGTAAGAGAACAAAGGAACAAAACCTACTGTCATTGAGATGTCATAATCTAATAAAACCGACCATCATTGAAATCTCGTAACAGAACAAAACCGACCATCATCGAAATCTCGTAACAGAACAAAACTGACTTTTCTTGAAATCTCGTAAAAGAACACAGGAACAAAACCGACCGTCATTGAGATCTTGTAACCAAACAAAACTGGTCGTCACTGAAATCTCATGACCGGATAAAACCGACCGTCATTGAAATCTCGTAACAGAACAAAACCGACCATCATGAAAATTTCATAAAGGAACAAAACCGACTTTCCTTAAAGTCTCGTAAGAGAACAAAGGAACAAAACCTACCGTCATTGAGATGTCATAACCGAATAAAACTGACCATCATTGAAATCTCGTAACAGAACAAAACCGACCATCATAGAAATCCCATAAAGAAACAAAACCGACTTTCCTTAAAGTCTCGTAAGAGAACAAAGGAACAAGACCTACTGTCATTGAGATGTCATAACCGAATAAAACCGACCGTCATTGAAATCTCATAACAGAACAAAACCGACTTTTCTTGAAATCTTATAACAGAGCAAAGAAACAAAACCTACCGTCATTGAGATGTCATAACCGAATAAAACCGACCGTCATTGAAATCTCGTAACAGAACAAAACCGACCATCATAGAAATCTCGTAAAAGAACAAAACCGACTTTCCTTAAAGTCTCGTAAGAGAACAAAGGAATAAAACCGACCATCATTGAAATCTCGTAACAGAACAAAACTGACCATCATCGAAATCTCGTAACAGAACAAAACCGACTTTTCTTGAAATCTCGTAAAAGAACACAGGAACAAAACCGACCGTCATTGAGATGTCATAACCGAATAAAACCGACCATCATTGAAATCTCGTAACAGAACAAAACCGACCATCATAGAAATCTCGTAAAGGAACTAAAATCTACTTTCCTTAAAGTCTTGTAAGAGAACAAAGGAACAAAACCTACCGTCATTGAGATGTCATAACCGAAAAAAAAACCCAAATGTCATTGAAATCTCATAACAGAACAAAACCGACTTTTCTTGAAATCTCGTAAAAGAACACAGGAACAAAACCGACCGTCATTGAGATCTTGTAACCGAACAAAACTGGTCGTCACTGAAATCTCATAACCGAATAAAACCGACCGTCATTGAAATCTCGTAACAAAACAAAACCGACCATCGTAGAAATCTCATAAAGGAAAAAAACCGACTTTTCTTAAAGTCTCGTAAGAGAACAAAGAAACAAAACCTATCGTCATTGAGATGTCATAACCGAAAAAAAAACCAACTGTCATTGAAATCTCGTAACAGAACAAAACAGACAATCATAAAAATCTCGTAAAGGAACAAAACCGACTTTCCTTAAAGTCTCGTAAGAGGACAAAGTAACAAAACCTACCGTCATCAAAATCTCGTAACAGAACAAAACCGACTTTTCTTGAAATCTCGTAAAAGAACACAGGAACAAAACCGACCGTCATTGAGATCTTGTGACCAAACAAAACTGTTCGTCACTGAAATCTCATGACCGAATAAAACCGACCGTCATTGAAATCTCGTAACAGAACAAAACGATCATCATAGAAATCTCATAACAGAACAAAACCGACTTTTCTTGAAATCTTATAACAGAGCAAAGGAACAAAACCTACTGTCATTGAGATGTCATAACGTAATAAAACCGACCGTCATTGAAATCTCGTAAAAGAACAAAACCGACAATCATAGAAATCTCATTAAAGCACAAAACCGACTTTCCTTAAAGTCCCGTAAGAGAACAAAGGAAAAAAACCTACCTTCATTGAGATGTCATAACCGAATAAAACCGACCGTCATTGAAATCTCGTAACAGAACAAAACTGACCATCATAGAAATCTCGTAAAAGAACAAAACCGACTTTCCTTAAAGTCTCGTAAGAGAACAAAGGAACAAAACCTACCGTCATTGAGATGTCATAACCGAATAAAACCGACCGTCATCGAAATCTCGTAAAAGAACACAGGAACAAAACCGAACATTGTTGAGATCTTGTAACCGAACAACAGAACAAAACCTACTTTTCTTGAAATCTCGTAAAAGAACACAGGAACAAAACCGACCGTCATTGAGATCTTGTAACTGAACAAAACTGGTCGTCACTGAAATCTCATAACCGAATAAAACTGACCGTCATTGAAATCTCGTAACAGAACAAAACCGACCATCATAGAAATCTCGTAAAGGAACAAAACCGACTTTCCTTAAAGCCTCGTAAGAGAACAAAGGAACAAAACCTACCGTCATTGAGATGTCATAACCGAATAAAACCGACCGTCATCGAAATCTCGTAAAAGAACAAAACCGACCATCATAGAAATCTCATAAAGGAACAAAACCAACTTTTCTTAAAGTCTCATAAGAGAACAAACAAACAAAACCTACCGTCATTGAGATGTTATAGCCGAATAAAACCGACCGTCATCGAAATCTTGTAACAGAACAAAATCGACCACAGGAACAAAACCTACCGTCATTGAGATGTCATAACCGAATAAAACCGACCGTCATCGAAATCTCTTAAAAGAACACAGGAACAAAACCGAACGTCGTTCAGATCTTGTAACCGAACAACAGAACAAAACCTACTTTTCTTGAAATCTCGTAAAAGAACACAGGAACAAAACCGACCGTCATTGAGATCTTGTAACCGAACAAAACTGGTCGTCACTGAAATCTCATAACCGAATAAAACCGACCGTCATTTAAATCTCGTAACAGAACAAAACCGACCATCATAGAAATCTCGTAAAGGAACAAAACCGACTTTCATTAAAGCCTCATAAGAGAACAAAGGAACAAAACCTACCGTCATTGAGATGTCATAACCGAATAAAACCGACCGTCATCGAAATCTCGTAACAGAACAAAACCGACTTTTTTTGAAATCTCGTAAAAGAACACAGGAACAAAACCGACCGTCATTAAGATCTTGTAACCGAACAAAACTAGTTGTCACTGATATCTCGTAACAGAACAAAACCGACCATCATAGTAATCTCGTAAAGGAACAAAACCGACTTTCCTTAAAGTCTTGTAAGAGAACAAAGGAAAAAAACCTACCGTCATTGAGATGTCATAACCGAATAAAACCGACCGTCATTGAAATCTCGTAACAGAACAAAACCGACAAACATAGAAATCTCGTGAAGGAACAAAACCGACTTTCCTTAAAGTCTCGTAAGAGAACAAAGGAACAAAACCTACCGTCATTGAGATGTAATAACCAAATAAAACCGGCCGTCATCGAAATCTCGTACCAGAACAAAACCGACCACAGGAACAAAACCTACCGTCATTGAGATGTCATAACCGAATAAAACCGACCGTCATCGAAATCTCGTAACAGAACAAAACCGACTTTTTTGAAATCTCGTAAAAGAACACAGGAACAAAACCGACCGTCATTGAGACCTTGTAACCAAACAAAACTGGTCGTCACTGAAATCTCATAACCGAATAAAACCGACCGTCATTGAAATCTCGTAAAGGAACAAAACCGACTTTCCTTAAAGTCTCGTAAGAGAACAAAGGAACAAAACCTAACGTCATTGAGATGTCATAACCGAATAAAACCGACCGTCATTGAAATCTCGTAACCGAATAAAACCGACCGTCATTGAAATCTCTTAACAGAACAAAACCGACCATCATCGAAATCTCGTAACAAAACAAAACCGTCTTTTCTTGAAATCTTATAACAGAGCAAAGGAACAAAACCTACCGTCATTGAGATGTCATAACCGAATAAAACCGACAGTCATTGAAATCTTGTAACAGAACAAAACCGACCATCATAGAAATCTCATAAAGGAACAAAACCAACTTTTCTTAAAGTCTCATAAGAGAACAAACAAACAAAACCTACCGTCATTGAGATGTTATAGCCGAATAAAACCGACCGTCATCGAAATCTTGTAACAGAACAAAATCGACCACAGGAACAAAACCTACCGTCATTGAGATGTCATAACCGAATAAAACCGACCGTCATCGAAATCTCTTAAAAGAACACAGGAACAAAACCGAACGTCGTTCAGATCTTGTAACCGAACAACAGAACAAAACCTACTTTTCTTGAAATCTCGTAAAAGAACACAGGAACAAAACCGACCGTCATTGAGATCTTGTAACCGAACAAAACTGGTCGTCACTGAAATCTCATAACCGAATAAAACCGACCGTCATTTAAATCTCGTAACAGAACAAAACCGACCATCATAGAAATCTCGTAAAGGAACAAAACCGACTTTCATTAAAGCCTCATAAGAGAACAAAGGAACAAAACCTACCGTCATTGAGATGTCATAACCGAATAAAACCGACCGTCATCGAAATCTCGTAACAGAACAAAACCGACTTTTTTTGAAATCTCGTAAAAGAACACAGGAACAAAACCGACCGTCATTAAGATCTTGTAACCGAACAAAACTAGTTGTCACTGATATCTCGTAACAGAACAAAACCGACCATCATAGTAATCTCGTAAAGGAACAAAACCGACTTTCCTTAAAGTCTTGTAAGAGAACAAAGGAACAAAACCTACCGTCATTGAGATGTCATAACCGAATAAAACCGACCGTCATTGAAATCTCGTAACAGAACAAAACCGACAAACATAGAAATCTCGTGAAGGAACAAAACCGACTTTCCTTAAAGTCTCGTAAGAGAACAAAGGAACAAAACCTACCGTCATTGAGATGTAATAACCAAATAAAACCGGCCGTCATCGAAATCTCGTACCAGAACAAAACCGACCACAGGAACAAAACCTACCGTCATTGAGATGTCATAACCGAATAAAACCGACCGTCATCGAAATCTCGTAACAGAACAAAACCGACTTTTTTGAAATCTCGTAAAAGAACACAGGAACAAAACCGACCGTCATTGAGACCTTGTAACCAAACAAAACTGGTCGTCACTGAAATCTCATAACCGAATAAAACCGACCGTCATTGAAATCTCGTAAAGGAACAAAACCGACTTTCCTTAAAGTCTCGTAAGAGAACAAAGGAACAAAACCTAACGTCATTGAGATGTCATAACCGAATAAAACCGACCGTCATTGAAATCTCGTAACCGAATAAAACCGACCGTCATTGAAATCTCTTAACAGAACAAAACCGACCATCATCGAAATCTCGTAACAAAACAAAACCGTCTTTTCTTGAAATCTTATAACAGAGCAAAGGAACAAAACCTACCGTCATTGAGATGTCATAACCGAATAAAACCGACAGTCATTGAAATCTTGTAACAGAACAAAACCGACCATCATAGAAATCTCATAAAGGAACAAAACCAACTTTTCTTGAAATCTTATAACAGAGCAAAGAAACAAAATCTACCGTCGTTAAAATCTCGTAACAGAACAAAACCGACCATCATAGATGTCTCATAAAGGAACAAAACCGACTTTTCTTGAAATTTCGTAAAAGAACACAGGAACAAAACCGACCGTCATTGAGATGTCATAACCGAATAAAACCGACCGTCATTGAAATTTCGTAACAGAACAAAACCGACCATCATCGAAATCTCGTAAAAGAACAAAACCAACTTTTCTTAAAGTCTCATAAGAGAACAAACAAACAAAACCTACCGTCATTGAGATGTTATAGCCGAATAAAACCGACCGTCATCGAAATCTTGTAACAGAACAAAATCGACCACAGGAACAAAACCTACCGTCATTGAGATGTCATAACCGAATAAAACCGACCGTCATCGAAATCTCGTAACAGAACAAAACCGACTTTTTTTGAAATCTCGTAAAAGAACACAGGAACAAAACCGACCGTCATTAAGATCTTGTAACCGAACAAAACTAGTTGTCACTGATATCTCGTAACAGAACAAAACCGACCATCATAGAAATCTCATAAAGGAAAAAAACCAACTTTTCTTGAAATCTTATAACAGAGCAAAGAAACAAAATCTACCGTCGTTAAAATCTTGTAACAGAACAAAACCGACCATCATAGAAGTCTCATAAAGGAACAAAACCGACTTTTCTTGAAATCTTATAACAGAGCAAAGGAACAAAACCTACCGTCATTGAGATGTCATAACTGAATAAAACCAACCGTCATCGAAATCTCGTAACAGAACAAAACCGACCAGAGGAACAAAACCTACCGTCATTGAGATGTCATAACAGAATAAAACTGACCATCATTGAAGTCATGTAACAGAACAAAACCGATCATCATAGAAATCTCATAACAGAACAAAACCGACCATCATAGAAATCTCATAAAGAGAACAAACAAACAAAACCTACCGTCATTGAGATGTTATAACCGAATAAAACCGACCGTCATCGAAATCTTGTAACAGAACAAAACCGACCACAGGAACAAAACCTACCGTCATTGAGATGTCATAACCGAATAAAACCGACCGTCATCGAAATCTCGTAACAGAACAAAACCGACTTTTTTTGAAATCTCGTAAAAGAACACAGGAACAAAACCGACCGTCATTAAGATCTTGTAACCGAACAAAACTAGTTGTCACTGATATCTCGTAACAGAACAAAACCGACCATCATAGTAATCTCGTAAAGGAACAAAACCGACTTTCCTTAAAGTCTTGTAAGAGAACAAAGGAACAAAACCTACCGTCATTGAGATGTCATAACTGAATAAAACCAACCGTCATCGAAATCTCGTAACAGAACAAAACCGACCACAGGAACAAAACCTACCGTCATTGAGATGTCATAACAGAATAAAACTGACCATCATTGAAGTCATGTAACAGAACAAAACCGATCATCATAGAAATCTCATAACAGAACAAAACCGACCATCATAGAAATCTCATAAAGAGAACAAACAAACAAAACCTACCGTCATTGAGATGTTATAACCGAATAAAACCGACCGTCATCGAAATCTTGTAACAGAACAAAACCGACCACAGGAACAAAACCTACCGTCATTGAGATGTCATAACCGAATAAAACCGACCGTCATCGAAATCTCGTAACAGAACAAAACCGACTTTTTTTGAAATCTCGTAAAAGAACACAGGAACAAAACCGACCGTCATTAAGATCTTGTAACCGAACAAAACTAGTTGTCACTGATATCTCGTAACAGAACAAAACCGACCATCATAGTAATCTCGTAAAGGAACAAAACCGACTTTCCTTAAAGTCTTGTAAGAGAACAAAGGAACAAAACCTACCGTCATTGAGATGTCATAACCGAATAAAACCGACCGTCATCGAAATCTCGTAACAGAACAAAACCGACTTTTTTTGAAATCTCGTAAAAGAACACAGGAACAAAACCTACCGTCATTGAGATGTCATAACCGAATAAAACCGGCCGTCATCGAAATCTCGTACCAGAACAAAACCGACCACAGGAACAAAACCTACCGTCATTGAGATGTCATAACCGAATAAAACCGACCGTCATCGAAATCTCGTAACAGAACAAAACCGACCATCATAGAAATCTCGTAAAGGAACAAAACCGACTTTCCTTAAAGTCTCGTAAAAGAACACAGGAACAAAACCGACCGTCATTGAGACCTTGTAACCAAACAAAACTGGTCGTCACTGAAATCTCATAACCGAATAAAACCGACCGTCATTGAAATCTCGTAACAGAACAAAACCGACCATCATAGAAATCTCGTAAAGGAACAAAACCGACTTTCCTTAAAGTCTCGTAAGAGAACAAAGGAACAAAACCTACCGTCATTGAGATGTCATAACCGAATAAAACCGACCGTCATCGAAATCTCTTAAAAGAACACAGGAACAAAACCGAACGTCGTTGAGATCTTGTAACCGAACAACAGAACAAAACCTACTTTTCTTGAAATCTCGTAAAAGAACACAGGAACAAAACCGACCGTCATTGAGATCTTGTAACCGAACAAAACTGGTCGTCACTGAAATCTCATAACCGAATAAAACCGACCGTCATTTAAATCTCGTAACAGAACAAAACAGACCATCATAGAAATCTCGTAAAGGAACAAAACCGACTTTCATTAAAGCCTCAAAAGAGAACAAAGGGACAAAACCTACCGTCATTGAGATGTCATAACCGAATAAAACCGACCGTCATCGAAATCTCGTAACAGAACAAAACCGACTTTTTTTGAAATCTCGTAAAAGAACACAGGAACAAAACCGACCGTCATTAAGATCTTGTAACCGAACAAAACTAGTTGTCACTGATATCTCGTAACAGAACAAAACCGACCATCATAGTAATCTCGTAAAGGAACAAAACCGACTTTCCTTAAAGTCTTGTAAGAGAACAAAGGAACAAAACCTACCGTCATTGAGATGTCATAACCGAATAAAACCGACCGTCATCGAAATCTCGTAACAGAACAAAACCGACTTTTTTTGAAATCTCGTAAAAGAACACAGGAACAAAACCTACCGTCATTGAGATGTCATAACCGAATAAAACCGGCCGTCATCGAAATCTCGTACCAGAACAAAACCGACCACAGGAACAAAACCTACCGTCATTGAGATGTCATAACCGAATAAAACCGACCGTCATCGAAATCTCGTAACAGAACAAAACCGACCATCATAGAAATCTCGTAAAGGAACAAAACCGACTTTCCTTAAAGTCTCGTAAAAGAACACAGGAACAAAACCGACCGTCATTGAGACCTTGTAACCAAACAAAACTGGTCGTCACTGAAATCTCATAACCGAATAAAACCGACCGTCATTGAAATCTCGTAACAGAACAAAACCGACCATCATAGAAATCTCGTAAAGGAACAAAACCGACTTTCCTTAAAGTCTCGTAAGAGAACAAAGGAACAAAACCTACCGTCATTGAGATGTCATAACCGAATAAAACCGACCGTCATCGAAATCTCTTAAAAGAACACAGGAACAAAACCGAACGTCGTTGAGATCTTGTAACCGAACAACAGAACAAAACCTACTTTTCTTGAAATCTCGTAAAAGAACACAGGAACAAAACCGACCGTCATTGAGATCTTGTAACCGAACAAAACTGGTCGTCACTGAAATCTCATAACCGAATAAAACCGGCCGTCATTTAAATCTCGTAACAGAACAAAACAGACCATCATAGAAATCTCGTAAAGGAACAAAACCGACTTTCATTAAAGCCTCAAAAGAGAACAAAGGGACAAAACCTACCGTCATTGAGATGTCATAACCGAATAAAACCGACCGTCATCGAAATCTCGTAAAAGAACACAGGAACAAAACCGACCGTCGTTAAGATCTTGTAACCGAACAAAACTGGTCGTCACTGAAATCTCATGACCGAATAAAACCGACCATCATAGAAATCTCATAAAGTAACAGAACCGACATTCCTTAAAGTCTCGTAAGAAAACAAAGGAACAAAACCTACCGACATTGAGATATCATAACCGAATAAAACCGACCATCATTGAAATCACGTAACAGAACAAAACCGATCATCATAGAAATCTCATAAATGAACAAAACCGACTTTTCTTGAAATCTTATAACAGAGCAAAGGAACAAAACCTACCGTCATTGAGATGTCGTAACCGAATAAAAAAAAACTGACCATCATTGAAATCTCGTAAAAGAACAAAACCGACCATCATAGAAATCTTGTAAAAGAACAAAACCAACTTTCCTTAAAGTCTTGTAAGAGAACAAAGGAAAAAACCTAGCGTCATTGAGATGTCATAACCGAATAAAACCGACCGTCATTGAAATCTCGTAACAGAACAAAACCGACCATCATAGAAATCTCGTAAAAGAACAAAACCGACTTTCCTTAAAGTCTCGTAAGAGAACAAAGGAAAAAAACCTAGCGTCATTGAGAGGTCATAACCGAATAAAACCGACCGTCATTGAAATCTCGTAACAGAACAAAACCGACCATCATAGAAATCTCGTAAAAAAACAAAACCGACTTTCCTTAAAGTCTCGTAAGAGAACAAAGGAAAAAAACCTAGCGTCATTGAGATGTCATAACCGAATAAAACCGACCGTCATCGAAAACTCGTAACAGAACAAAACCGACTTTTCTTGAAATCTCGTAAAAGAACACAGGAACAAAACCGACCGTCATTAAGATGTCATAACCGAATAAAACCGACCGTCATCGAAATCTCGTAAAAGAACACAGGAACAAAACCGAACGTTGTTGAGATCTTGTAACCGAACAACAGAACAAAACCTACTTTTCTTGAAATCTCGTAAAAGAACACAGGAACAAAACCGACCGTCATTGAGATCTTGTAACTGAACAAAACTGGTCGTCACTGAAATCTCATAACCGAATAAAACTGACCGTCATTGAAATCTCGTAACAGAACAAAACCGACCATCATAGAAATCTCGTAAAGGAACAAAACCGACTTTCCTTAAAGCCTCGTAAGAGAACAAAGGAACAAAACCTACCGTCATTGAGATGTCATAACCGAATAAAACCGACCGTCATCGAAATCTCGTAAAAGAACACAGGAACAAAACCGACCGTCGTTAAGATCTTGTAACCGAACAAAACTGGTCGTCACTGAAATCTCATGACCGAATAAAACCGACCGTCATCGAAATCTCGTAAAAGAACACAGGAACAAAACCGACCGTCGTTAAGATCTTGTAACCGAACAAAACTGGTCGTCACTGAAATCTCATGACCGACTAAAACCGACCATCATAGAAATCTCATAAAGTAACAGAACCGACATTCCTTAAAGTCTCGTAAGAAAACAAAGGAACAAAACCTACCGACATTGAGATATCATAACCGAATAAAACCGACCATCATTGAAATCACGTAACAGAACAAAACCGATCATCATAGAAATCTCATAAATGAACAAAACCGACTTTTCTTGAAATCTTATAACAGAGCAAAGGAACAAAACCTACCGTCATTGAGATGTCATAACCGAATAAAAAAAAACTGACCATCATTGAAATCTCGTAAAAGAACAAAACCGACCATCATAGAAATCTCGTAAAAGAACAAAACCGACTTTCCTTAAAGTCTCGTAAGAGAACAAAGGAAAAAACCTAGCGTCATTGAGATGTCATAACCGAATAAAACCGACCGTCATTGAAATCTCGTAACAGAACAAAACCGACCATGATAGAAATCTCGTAAAAGAACAAAACCGACTTTCCTTAAAGTCTCGTAAGAGAACAAAGGAAAAAAACCTAGCGTCATTGAGATGTCATAACCGAATAAAACCGACCGTCATTGAAATCTCGTAACAGAACAAAACCGACCATCATAGAAATCTCATAAGGGAACAAAACCGACTTTCCTTAAAGTCTCGTAAGAGAACAAAGGAACAAAACCTACCGTCATTGAGATGTCATAACCGAATAAAACCGACCGTCATCGAAATCTCGTAACAGAACAAAACCGACCACAGGAACAAAACCTACCGTCATTGAGATGTCATAACCGAATAAAACCGACCATCATCGAAATCTCGTAACAGAACAAAACTGACTTTTTTTTAAATCTCGTAAAAGAACACAGGAACAAAACCGACCGTCATTAAGATCTTGTAACCGAACAAAACTAGTTGTCACTGATATCTCATAACCGAATAAAACCGGCCGTCATTGAAATCTCGTAACAGAACAAAACTGACCATCATAGAAATCTCGTAAAGGAACAAAACCAACTTTTCTTAAAGTCTCGTAAGAGAACAAAGGAACAAAACCTACCGTCATTGAGATGTCATAACCGAATAAAACCGACCGTCATCGAAATCTAGTAAAAGAACAAAACCGACCATCATAGAAATCTCATAAAGGAACAAAACCAACTTTCCTTAAAGTCTCGTAAGAGAACAAAGGAACAAAACCTACCGTCATTGAGATGTCATAACCGAATAAAACCGACCGTCATTGAAATCTTGTAACAGAACAAAACCGACCATCATAGAAATCTCATAAATGAACAAAACCTACTTTTCTTGAAATCTTATAACAGAGCAAAGGAACAAAACCTACCGTCATTGAGATGTCATAACTGAATAAAACCGACCATCATTGAAATCTCGTAAAAGAACAAAACCAACAATCATAGAAATCTCATTAAAGCACAAAACCGACTTTCCTTAAAGTCCCGTGAGAGAACAAAGGAACAAAACCTACCGTCATTGAGATGTCATAACCGAATAAAACCGACCGTCATTGAAATCTCGTAACAGAACACAGGAACAAATCCGAACGTCGTTGAGATCTTGTAACCGAACAAAACTGGTCGTAACTGAAATCTCATAACCGAATAAAACTGACCATCATAGAAATCTCATAAAGTAACAAAACCGACATTCCTTAAAGTCTCATAAGAAAACAAAGGAACAAAACCTAGCGTCATTGAGATGTCATAACCGAATAAAACCGACCGTCATTGAAATCTCGTAACAGAACAAAACCGACCATCATAGAAATCTCATAACAGAACAAAACCGACTTTCCTTAAAGTCTCGTAAGAGAACAAAGGAAAAAAACCTAGCGTCATTGAGATGTCATAACCGAATAAAACCGACCGGCATTGAAATCTCGTAACAGAACAAAACCGACCATCATCGAAATCTTGTAACAGAACAAAACCGACTTTTCTTGAAATTTCGTAAAAGAACACAAGAACAAAACCGACCGTCATTGAGATGTCATAACCGAATAAAACCGACCGTCATTGAAATCTTGTAACAGAACAAAACCGACCATCATAAAAATCTTGTAAAGGAACAAAACCGACTTTCCTTAAAGTCTCGTAAGAAGACAAAGGAACAAAACCTACCGTCATTGAGATGTCATAACCGAATAAAACTGACCGTCATCGAAATCTCGTAAAAGAACAAAACCGACCATCATAGAAATTTCATAAAGGAACAAAACCAACTTTCCTTAAAGTCTCGTAAGAGAACAAAGGAAAAAAACCTACCGTCATTGAGATGTCATAACCGAATAAAACCGACCGTCATTGAAATCTTGTAACAAAACAAAACCGACCATCATAGAAATCTTGTAAAGGAACAAAACTGACTTTCCTTAAAGTCTCGTAAGAGGACAAAGTAACAAAACCTACCGTCATTGAGATGTCATAACCGAATAAAACCGACCGTCATTGAAATCTCGTAACAGAACAAAACCGACCATCATCGAAATCTCTTAACAAAACAAAACCGACTTTTCTTGAAATCTTATAACAGAGCAAAGGAACAAAACCTACCGTCATTGAGATGTCATAACCGAATAAAACCGACCATCATCGAAATCTCGTAACAGAACAAAACCGACTTTTTTTGAATCTCGTAAAAGAACACAGGAACAAAACCGACCGTCATTAAGATCTTGTAACCGAACAAAACTAGTTGTCACTGATATCTCATAACCGAATAAAACCGGCCGTCATTGAAATCTCGTAACAGAACAAAACCGACCATCATAGAAATCTCGTAAAGGAACAAAACCGACTTTCCTTAAAGTCTCGTAAGAGAACAAAGGAACAAAACCTACCGTCATTGAGATGTCATAACCGAATAAAACCGACCGTCATTGAAATCTCGTAACAGAACAAAACCGACCATCATCGAAATCTCTTAACAAAACAAAACCGACTTTTCTTGAAATCTTATAACAGAGCAAAGGAACAAAACCTACCGTCATTGAGATGTCATAACCGAATAAAACCGACCGTCATCGAAATCTCGTAACAGAACAAAACCGACCACAGGAACAAAACCTATCGTCATTGAGATGTCATAACCGAATAAAACCGACCGTCATTGAAATCTCGTAACAGAACAAAACTAGCTGTCACTGATATCTCATAACCGAATAAAACCGGCCGTCATTGAAATCTCGTAAAAGAACAAAACCGACCATCATAGAAATCTCATAAAGGAACAAAACCAACTTTTCTTAAAGTCTCGTAAGAGAACAAAGGAACAAAACCTACCTTCATTGAGATGTCATAACCGAATAAAACCGACCGTCATCGAAATCTCGTAACAGAACAAAACCGACTTTTTTTGAATCTCGTAAAAGAACACAGGAACAAAACCGACCGTCATTAAGATCTTGTAACCGAACAAAACTAGTTGTCACTGATATCTCATAACCGAATAAAACCGGCCGTCATTGAAATCTCGTAACAGAACAAAACCGACCATCATAGAAATCTCGTAAAGGAACAAAACCGACTTTCCTTGAAGTCTCGTAAGAGAACAAAGGAACAAAACCTACCGTCATTGAGATGTCATAACCGAATAAAACTGACCGTCATTGAAATCTTGTAACAGAACAAAACCGACCATCATCGAAATCTCTTAACAAAACAAAACCGACTTTTCTTGAAATCTTATAACAGAGCAAAGGAACAAAACCTACCGTCATTGAGATGTCATAACCGAATAAAACCGACCGTCATTGAAATCTCGTAACAGAACAAAACCGACCATCATAGAAATCTCGTAAAGGAACAAAACTGACGTTCCTTAAAGTCTCGTAAGAGAACAAAGGAAAAAAACCTACCGTCATTGACGTCATAACCGAATAAAACCGGCCGTCATTGAAATCTCGTAACAGAACAAAACCGACCATCATCAAAATCTCGTAACAGAACAAAACCGACTTTTCTTGAAATCTCGTAAGAGAACAAAGGAACAAAACCTACCGTCATTGAGATGTCATAACCGAATAAAACCGACCGTCATTGAAATCTCGTAACAGAACAAAACCGACCATCATCGAAATCTCTTAACAAAACAAAACCGACTTGTCTTGAAATCTTATAACAGAGCAAAGGAACAAAACCTACCGTCATTGAGATGTCATAACCGAATAAAACCGACCATCATCGAAATCTCGTAACAGAACAAAACCAACCATCATAGAAATCTCATAACAGAACAAAACCGACTTTTCTTGAAATCTCGTAAAAGAACACAGGAACAAAACCGACCGTCATTGAGATCTTTTAACCAAACAAAACTGGTCGTCACTGAAATCTCATAACCGAATAAAACCGACCATCATAGAAATCTCATAACAGAACAAAACCGACTTTTCTTGAAATCTTATAACAGAGCAAAGAAACAAAACCTACCGTCATTGAGATGTCATAACCGAATAAAACTGACCGTCATTGAAATCTCGTAACAGAACAAAACCGACCATCATAGAAATCTCATAAAGGAACAAAACCGACTTTGCTTAAAGTCTCGTAAGAGAACAAAGGAACAAAACCTACCGTCATTGAGATGTCATAACCGAATAAAACCGACTGTCATTGAAATCTTGTAACAAAACAAAACCGACCATCATAGAAATCTTGTAAAGGAACAAAACTGACTTTCCTTAAAGTCTCGTAAGAGGACAAAGTAACAAAACCTACCGTCATTGAGATGTCATAACCGAATAAAACCGACCGTCATTGAAATCTCGTAACAGAACAAAACCGACCATCATCGAAATCTCTTAACAAAACAAAACCGACTTTTCTTGAAATCTTATAACAGAGCAAAGGAACAAAACCTACCGTCATTGAGATGTCATAACCGAATAAAACCGACCGTCATTGAAATCTCGTAACAGAACAAAACCGACCATCATCGAAATCTCTTAACAAAACAAAACCGACTTTTCTTGAAATCTTATAACAGAGCAAAGGAACAAAACCTACCGTCATTGAGATGTCATAACCGAATAAAACCGACCGTCATTGAAATCTCGTAACAGAACAAAACCGGCCATCATAGAAATCTCATAAAGGAACAAAACCAACTTTTCTTAAAGTCTTGTAAGAGAACAAAGGAACAAAACCTACCGTCATTGAGATGTCATAACCGAATAAAACCGACCGTCATCGAAATCTCGTAACAGAACAAAACCGACCACAGGAACAAAACCTACCGTCATTGAGATGTCATAACCGAATAAAACCGACCATCATCGAAATCTCGTAACAGAACAAAACCGACTTTTTTTTAAATCTCGTAAAAGAACACAGGAACGAAACCGACCGTCATTAAGATCTTGTAACCGAACAAAACTAGTTGTCACTGATATCTCATAACCGAATAAAACCGGCCGTCATTGAAATCTCGTAACAGAACAAAACTGACCATCATAGAAATCTCGTAAAGGAACAAAACCAACTTTTCTTAAAGTCTCGTAAGAGAACAAAGGAACAAAACCTACCGTCATTGAGATGTCATAACCGAATAAAACCGACCATCATAGAAATCTCATAAAGGAACAAAACCAACTTTCCTTAAAGTCTCGTAAGAGAACAAAGGAACAAAACCTACCGTCATTGAGATGTCATAACCGAATAAAACCGACCGTCATTGAAATCTTGTAACAGAACAAAACCGACCATCATAGAAATCTCATAAATGAACAAAACCTACTTTTCTTGAAATCTTATAACAGAGCAAATGAACAAAACCTACCGTCATTGAGATGTCATAACTGAATAAAACCGACCATCATTGAAATCTCGTAAAAGAACAAAACCAACAATCATAGAAATCTCATTAAAGCACAAAACCGACTTTCCTTAAAGTCCCGTAAGAGAACAATGGAACAAAACCTACCGTCATTGAGATGTCATAACCGAATAAAACCGACCGTCATTGAAATCTCGTAACAGAACACAGGAACAAATCCGAACGTCGTTGAGATCTTGTAACCGAACAAAACTGGTCGTCACTGAAATCTCATAACCGAATAAAACTGACCATCATAGAAATCTCATAAAGTAACAAAACCGACATTCCTTAAAGTCTCATAAGAAAACAAAGGAACAAAACCTAGCTTCATTGAGATGTCATAACCGAATAAAACCGACCGTCATTGAAATCTCGTAACAGAACAAAACCGACCATCATAGAAATCTCATAACAGAACAAAACCGACTTTTCTTGAAATCTCGTAAAAGAACACAGGAACAAAACCGACCGTCATTGAGATCTTGTAACCAAACAAAACTGGTCGTCACTGAAATCTCATAACCGAATAAAACCGACCATCATAGAAATCTTGTAACAGAACAAAACCGACCATCATAGAAATCTCATAAATGAACAAAACCTACTTTTCTTGAAATCTTATAACAGAGCAAAGGAACAAAACCTACCGTCATTGAGATGTCATAACTGAATAAAACCGACCATCATTGAAATCTCGTAAAAGAACAAAACCGACAATCATAGAAATCTCATTAAAGCACAAAACCGACTTTCCTTAAAGTCCCGTAAGAGAACAAAGGAAAAAAACCTACCGTCATTGAGATGTCATAACCGAATAAAACCGACCGTCATTGAAATCTCGTAACAGAACACAGGAACAAAACCAAACGTCGTTGAGATCTTGTAACCGAACAAAACTGGTCGTCACTGAAATCTCATAACCGAATAAAACTGACCATCATAGAAATCTCATAAAGTAACAAAACCGACATTCCTTAAAGTCTCATAAGAAAACAAAGGAACAAAACCTACCGTCATTGAGATGTCATAACCGAATAAAACCGACCGTCATTGAAATCTCGTAACAGAACAAAACCGACCATCATAGAAATCTCGTAAAAGAACAAAACCGACTTTCCTTAAAGTCTCGTAAGAGAACAAAGGAAAAAAACCTAGCGTCATTGAGATGTCATAACCGAATAAAACCGACCGGCATTGAAATCTCGTAACAGAACAAAACCGACCATCATCGAAATCTTGTAACAGAACAAAACCGACTTTTCTTGAAATTTCGTAAAAGAACACAAGAACAAAACCGACCGTCATTGAGATGTCATAACCGAATAAAACCGACCGTCATTGAAATCTTGTAACAGAACAAAACCGACCATCATAAAAATCTTGTAAAGGAACAAAACCGACTTTCCTTAAAGTCTCGTAAGAAGACAAAGGAACAAAACCTACCGTCATTGAGATGTCATAACCGAATAAAACTGACCGTCATCGAAATCTCGTAAAAGAACAAAACCGACCATCATAGAAATTTCATAAAGGAACAAAACCAACTTTCCTTAAAGTCTCGTAAGAGAACAAAGGAAAAAAACCTACCGTCATTGAGATGTCATAACCGAATAAAACCGACCGTCATTGAAATCTCGTAACAGAACAAAACCGACCATCATCGAAATCTCTTAACAAAACAAAACCGACTTTTCTTGAAATCTTATAACAGAGCAAAGGAACAAAACCTACCGTCATTGAGATGTCATAACCGAATAAAACCGACCGTCATTGAAATCTCGTAACAGAACAAAACCGACCATCATCGAAATCTCTTAACAAAACAAAACCGACTTTTCTTGAAATCTTATAACAGAGCAAAGGAACAAAACCTACCGTCATTGAGATGTCATAACCGAATAAAACCGACCATCATCGAAATCTCGTAACAGAACAAAACCGACTTTTTTGAATCTCGTAAAAGAACACAGGAACAAAACCGACCGTCATTAAGATCTTGTAACCGAACAAAACTAGTTGTCACTGATATCTCATAACCGAATAAAACCGGCCGTCATTGAAATCTCGTAACAGAACAAAACCGACCATCATAGAAATCTCATAAAGGAACAAAACCGACTTTCCTTAAAGTCTCGTAAGAGAACAAAGGAACAAAACCTACCGTCATTGAGATGTCATAACCGAATAAAGCTGACCGTCATTGAAATCTTGTAACAGAACAAAACCGACCATCATCGAAATCTCTTAACAAAACAAAACCGACTTTTCTTGAAATCTTATAACAGAGCAAAGGAACAAAACCTACCGTCATTGAGATGTCATAACCGAATAAAACCGACCGTCATCGAAACCTCGTAACAGAACAAAACCGACTTTTCTTGAAATCTTATAACAGAGCAAAGGAACAAAACCTACCGTCATTGAGATGTCATAACCGAATAAAACCGACCGTCATTGAAATCTCGTAACAGAACAAAACCGACCATCATCGAAATCTCTTAACAAAACAAAACCGACTTTTCTTGAAATCTTATAACAGAGCAAAGGAACAAAACCTACCGTCATTGAGATGTCATAACCGAATAAAACCGACTTTCCTTAAAGTCTCGTAAGAGAACAAAGGAACAAAACCTACCGTCATTGAGATGTCATAACCGAATAAAGCTGACCGTCATTGAAATCTCGTAACAGAACAAAACCGACCATCATAGAAATCTCATAAAGGAACAAAACCGACTTTCCTTAAAGTCTCGTAAGAGAACAAAGGAACAAAACCTACCGTCATTGAGATGTCATAACCGAATAAAGCTGACCGTCATTGAAATCTTGTAACAGAACAAAACCGACCATCATCGAAATCTCTTAACAAAACAAAACCGACTTTTCTTGAAATCTTATAACAGAGCAAAGGAACAAAACCTACCGTCATTGAGATGTCATAACCGAATAAAACCGACCGTCATCGAAACCTCGTAACAGAACAAAACCGACCACAGGAACAAAACCTACCGTCATTGAGATGTCATAACCGAATAAAACCGACCGTCATTGAAATCTCGTAACAGAACAAAACTAGCTGTCACTGATATCTCATAACCGAATAAAACCGGCCGTCATTGAAATCTCGTAAAAGAACAAAACCGACCATCATAGAAATCTCATAAAGGAACAAAACCAACTTTCCTTAAAGTCTCGTAAGAGAACAAAGGAACAAAACCTACCTTCATTGAGATGTCATAACCGAATAAAACCGACCGTCATCGAAATCTCGTAACAGAACAAAACCGACTTTTTTTGAATCTCGTAAAAGAACACAGGAACAAAACCGACCGTCATTAAGATCTTGTAACCGAACAAAACTAGTTGTCACTGATATCTCATAACCGAATAAAACCGGCCGTCATTGAAATCTCGTAACAGAACAAAACCGACCATCATAGAAATCTCGTAAAGGAACAAAACCGACTTTCCTTAAAGTCTCGTAAGAGAACAAAGGAACAAAACCTACCGTCATTGAGATGTCATAACCGAATAAAACTGACCGTCATTGAAATCTTGTAACAGAACAAAACCGACCATCATCGAAATCTCTTAACAAAACAAAACCGACTTTTCTTGAAATCTTATAACAGAGCAAAGGAACAAAACCTACCGTCATTGAGATGTCATAACCGAATAAAACCGACCGTCATCAAAATCTCGTAACAGAACAAAACCGACCACAGGAACAAAACCTATCGTCATTGAGATGTCATAACCGAATAAAACCGACCGTCATTGAAATCTCGTAACAGAACAAAACTAGCTGTCACTGATATCTCATAACCGAATAAAACCGGCCGTCATTGAAATCTCGTAACAGAACAAAACTGACCATCATAGAAATCTCGTAAAGGAACAAAACCAACTTTTCTTAAAGTCTCGTAAGAGAACAAAGGAACAAAACCTACCGTCATTGAGATGTCATAACCGAATAAAACCGACCGTCATCGAAATCTCGTAAAAGAACAAAACCGACCATCATAGAAATCTCATAAAGGAACAAAACCAACTTTCCTTAAAGTCTCGTAAGAGAACAAAGGAACAAAACCTACCTTCATTGAGATGTCATAACCGAATAAAACCGACCGTCATTGAAATCTCGTAACAGAACAAATCCGACCATCATAGAAATCTTGTAAAGGAACAAAACCGACTTTCCTTAAAGTCTCGTAAGAGAACAAAGGAACAAAACCTACCGTCATTGAGATGTCATAACCGAATAAAACCAACCATCGAAATCTCGTAACAGAACAAAACCGACTTTTCTTGAAATCTCGTAAAAGAACACAGGAACAAAACCGACCGTCATTGAGATCTTGTAACCGAACAAAACTGGTCGTCACTGAAATCTCATAACCGAATAAAACCGACCGTCATTGAAATCTCGTAACAGAACAAAACCGACCATCATAGAAATCTCGTAAAGGAACAAAACCGACTTTCCTTAAAGTCTCGTAAGAGAACAAAGGAACAAAACCTACCGTCATTGAGATGTCATAACCGAATAAAACCAACCGTCATTGAAATCTCATAACAGAACAAAACTGACCATCATAGAAATCTCATAAAGGAACAAAACCGACTTTCCTTAAAGTCTCGTAAGAGAACAATGGAACAAAACCTACCGTCATTGAGATGTCATAACCGAATAAAACCGACCGTCATCGAAATCTCGTAACAGAACAAAACCGACTTTTCTTGAAATCTTGTAAAAGAACACAGGAACAAAACCGACAGTCATTGAGATCTTGTAACCGAACAAACCTGGTCGTCACTGAAATCTCATAACCGAATAAAACCAACCGTCATTGAAATCTCGTATCAGAACAAAACCGATCATCATAGAAATTTCATAACAGAACAAAACCGACTTTCCTTGAAATCTATTTCCTATTTAATTCGCACTTTGCAGCCAAACAACAAATAAACTACGAAAGCCCCGAACCAGCTCTCTTATCAAATCTGCCTGCAAGGTTTTTTTTTTTTTTTTAATAGAATCATGTCATTCTTTTGAATATGGAATATGGTATGAGACAACTAGAGAATAATAATAATAATTTAGCAGGCCGGATTATGTTTTATTTTGGAGATTTGTTGGGGCCGGGTGGAGGTGGAGGGGGAGGGGGAAGGGGAGGGGGAAGGGGAGGGGGGCCATAAATGGCCCGCAGGCCGCAGTTTGAGACCACTGGTCTAAATAATGGCATGGAAGAAACGCTTGGTAATACAGTTAAACTGGTAATAATTTGCAACATGGAACATGGCTTATATACATGGTGAACAGGAAATGACAAGACAGGAACTGATGTGGCAGGAACAGTGGCAGAGTTCAGAATTCCAGTGAGGGCTCCCTCTGGTGGACGGAGGCCTGTCCACCACCGGCCACTTTATTAGGTACATCTGTTGAACTGCCTGTTAACACAAATCACCTCGATGAATTTAGGCATATAGACATGGTCAAGATCATCTGCTTAAGTTCAAACTGAGCATCAGAATGGGGAAGAAAGGTGATTTAAGTGACTTGGTTGTATTTCAGAAACTGTGATTTTCATGCACAACCATCTCTGGGATTTAGAGAATGGTGTGAAAAAGAGAAAATGTCCAGTGAGTGGTAGTTCTGTGGGCAAAAATGACTCGTTGATGTTAGAGGTCAAAGGAGAATGGCTTTTTTGAGCTGATAGAAAGGCAACAGTAATTCAAATAACCACTTTTTACAACCAAGGTCTGCAGAAGAGCATCTCTGAATGCACAACACGTCAAACCTTGAAGCAGTCTGGCTGTAGCACAAATTCAGCCTTTAACTTTAATGTTAAGGTTAGATCTTCTTTGTAATAGGTAAAGATAACCCATCATAATACAGTTCTTTCCTTATAGTGGTGGTCATCTAAATGGGCGTCAGCCTCAGTTGTCACATATAGCATCTGGCCCTGGTTCTAAATATAATTAATTCTCTTTTCAGATGGTCACTCACTATGATGAGACATGCAGTACATTTGAATGCCTCTGTGGTAAATTAATGCTCATCACTTTAAACTAATATGTGGCCCCCGAGGGGGGGGACCAGTCTACCAGCACAGCTGTCCTATACCTGAACTTAACATCCAGGAAAATTTCCACTGACTAAGAGGAACAGCATGACATTTAAAGATGAAAGCTCCGTTAACCCCACCTTACTGAGATGGTACAGATGTTTATCTAACATACCAACCATTTGGAGCATGTGGGATGTCTGTCAGTCACTCTCTATTTAGAATGGAATCTATCAGAAATTCAGTCTGGCAAGAGATCCATGTATAGTTCACTGTATAGTTCAATGTCGCTTCAACACAGTAGTGCTCTGTGTGCAGCCATACACTGAGCGGCCGCATTATTAGGTAAAGGAACCAGTTTAAGATGATTAGAGCACTTTAAGTACATTATAGAAGTGTACTTTTTTTTTCACCTGGGTGTACATTGCATAACTGTTAAAAATTGTTTTAATGCTGTGTAATGTTGTTTCAAGCACAGATGAATTGCAACTGTTAATTTATTGTTCATTGTATCAGCTAAAGATTTTTTTAAATAAATGCTGCTGGGAGTGAAAAGGCTATTGATTAGCTGAAGTGTATCAACACTTCTTGCATGAACTTCAATGAAAACCCAATGACTGCACTGTGAAAATAACAAAACAATCATGATGAAGAGATTAATGTAATTAAAGATTTTGCCTTGTTAATTTGTACCACTTAAGGATTTGATTGTTAATTTTAATGAAATTCATTGAAAGAAGAAACTATTCCATTATCAGGTCATTAGATATTTTTCATGCATATTAATGTTTGGAATTTGTATCCTCCACATTTATGGAAAAAAATGAAATATGGAGTGAAAAGATGCATTCACCTACTCATCTGATCTCAGCATATGCATTTATTAACTGAACACTCATTTTCTTATTAGCATGTTTTGTCAAATTCATGATGTGGTCCTGCTGCCACATAGAAAGTTGTTTTTCTTCAGAGCATTGGGTTTTTTCTCACTCCTTTCCAACCATTCTCAGCCGCCCCTATTAGACCACACAGTTGCCATGGAGATGGCACAGTCTGCCCACTTTCACTTTGCGTCTTGGATGGCTTGCTGCTTCAGTAATCCAGTTACAGCACATGACAGCATTCTGTCTGAACCAAGCCAAAGACATTCAGTAAAGAGTCATTGCACTAATGAATAGCTCATGGCTCGGATCAGGATGTAAGGAATGCTCAAAACTTGCACAAAACCGCTGCCATCATCCCTTAATTTCTTCCTTGCTGTCCCCAAGGCCCATATGGTTTGGATCACAATAGGGACATCAGAGGTATTGTACCAAATCTAAACAGACATTGCTTTGTACAGGGTCATTCATTCCTATGGGGTTTTATATATTTTTTGATGCATAAAAAAGGGAGACAGGCTTACAAGGATACAGGTATCTGGAGGATATAAACTGTGGGGTTTTTTTTTCTGCTGAAAATGGAGCTATGGCTATACATAGGAAATGACAAGTGACAAAAAACTACTTCAAAGTTTTACAAGGTTTTCTGGATCACAATCGGAAGACGGTGGAAGAAACATACAATGAAGCCAACAGAAATCCCGTATTTGTCATTTAATGAAAGACAGATGATCGTTTTTTTTTTTTGTCCTCCTGCCATTTTGAGGTTAGGAGAAGAGAGAACAAAACAAACTCAAACCTGCATTGTCCACATGAGCACCACAGCTCAATGTTTTGAGCCTTACCAGGCCATGGCTCTGACCCTGAACAGGAAAGTAACAAAATCAGTGATGCACACTGACTCTGAACAAGAAAGTAACAATCAGTGAAGCAAACTTCATCAAATAAGAGACCAATTGACCATTCGCAAAGACCCGCCGCCTTTAGTTACTGTTGCTAAGTCCGATAAGCCATGCCGATCTCTCGCCATACATCATGTTCTCACGCAGTGAAAAATACATTGCGGAGCAAAGAGGACACTGACAAAATTTGAAATTTGAGACTGTGTTTCATATTAAAAGTAACCTGCTCTGTCTTGTCTGTCGACGTGTTGTCATTTAAAAAAAAAAAAAATTAAACAATAAATACCATTTTGTGGCTCTTTAATGTGTCGTGACAGATTGCTGTTGCGCCTCAGCTCAAGTGGCTCATGAACCGATCATCTCTTCCTATTAGTTCATTTATAGCATCAAATAAACATGAATGAACATCATAAGGAATGTTGTTTAAATCGCGGAAAAACGTCAGTTTTTCAAGTTCAAGTCCACCTACATTAATCTGCTAACTTCCCCGACTGCTTTGTCGGACAAAATGGCGGATTCTGCATTATGATTGGTTAGATCGCCTGTCAATCAAACTCCTGGCGAAGGGTCAATTAAAATTTGGTTACACTTTTTTGGTCCACCTTAGTCATTCTACTAAATATTAATATCTTTGCAACTACATGTCAACAAACTCTCATGTTAGGTTAGGGTTAGGTGTTGGGGTTCAGGTTAGTAGAATAAGTTGCCATTTAGTTGCAAAGCTACTTATAGTCAGTCAAATGTCTGTTGGGGAGCATCGAAGTTAGCAGAGATTAAGCAGACAGTCTACTAATATTCTAATGAGAGTTAGTTGATATGTAGTTGCAAAGTTGCTTATAGTTAGGTGAATGTCTAAAGTGGACCATCAAAATAAAGTGTAACCTGAAATTATACTATAAAGCAGCTCTAAAAAGACAGTAGTATCATTATTCAGCTCATGTCAGTTCAATGTTCAGTTCAATAATAGTGTTGATGTTGCAAAACTAATCAATTATGAAACAAAATGATTACAGTTATGAAACTCGATTCAGCTACAAAGCAGCTCAACAAAAGACAATAGCGTAATCATCCAACTCAATTCAGTTCAAGTTTTGTTCTTATTCGATAGTGTCAGTCCAGTCAAAGAAATTGGACTTGTTTTTTTAATGTATATTGCAAGTGTTTTGTCTCTCATCCTAGTGGCTTCATCAGTTCTCTGATTATGGGGAACCTCTAATCCCCAATGTTATGTCAAGGGACCTGATTGCCCATTGTAGGTAAAGTTCGGCACTGACTAAAGCATCTTAATTAATCTCAAGACAGCACTTGGAGGACTAAATATGTAGCCAATGCCATTTTACACTCTGAGTGACCTAAGAACTGCTGATTAATGCTGCTGAGCCATAGAGGTCGATTCTGCTGCTTGAATCTCTAAAGTAATAGATGCAAACCCTGTCTCACTAATCCTCTGCAATTACAGAGAATATTGAATATGGATCTGCATAATAAAATTTCTTTCCTTTCTTTTTTATTTTAAAAACCTTGGGCAGCAGCGTCTATTGTAAGAAACACTTAAAATGCAGGAGATATTCCCCTAAGTGCCAAAGGACACTAATGAACGTTAAGCCTCTCAAATTGTTTTTCCTCCCCGTACTGCAGAACTGATAAGCTGGTCATTGGATAATAGGGGCCTTTAGGTAAGAATTGTGTAGAAACCATCATGGGAGCTTTCATCCATATCCCAAAGCCTCTTATTTTTGTTTTGAGAGCGATTAATTGTGTCACATAATATCTTAAAATTCTTCAATAAAGATAGTACTCTTAAACTCAAGCAAGTGGCTCAGTCAGGTCAGTCTCTGTAGAGATGTTTAACCTGCACCACCACCAAACAACAACTCTGCTGCTTGTGTGGTATTGCTTAAATTAAATATTTTTTATTTATATGTATGCAATTCATATGTATCTGTTGGGAGAAAAATTTTAAAATATCTAATTAAATATAATATATAAATATATAATGAAATAACAACAAATAAATATTAAACTGTTACTGTGTATTCACTATTTAAGCTCGCTGATTATGTTAAGAATAAACCATCAATTTATCTACTTATGCTGCATACAGCTACTGTAGGCTACAACAGATTTAAACATGGATAAAGGGTTATCAACAGGGTTGCCGAAAAGGACAAATGTAGATGTTCCTTCATCTACAAGTAAGGATAAATCTTCAGCAAAGCCTGACATCAAAAAGATTAAAATAAAGCTAAACGAATTAAATATACAGTAGTGACTACCTAGCGCTAGTCTTCACATGTGTGGGAGTTGAGAACCAGCAGCTACTGCTCTGTGTTGCTGAAATGAAGCTTTACATTATTTAGCTTATTTTAGCTTTACTTTACATTTTTTTTTAAGCTTTATTTTACCGGAATAAGCTTCACGTCAAGCCTGATCTCCATTTGCAACTTTCTTCTCTTCAGCCCAACATACAGTGCTTAGTAAATGCTAAACAACATCAATCTTTGCACTATATGAGTCACAAAGATTTTAGTTTATAAGGTCTAATTGTTACATGCCAGAGTCTCTTGAGGCTCGGTCAGGCCCGGTTCCACGTGGGTGCAGAGGGTGCTAAGCACCCTCAAATGACAGCAAGAGCACCCTCAGTTGAAGCTGTAATTATATCATATTGGCAAAATAGATTTGGCAAATGCTCCAGTGCTTATTTGTGTTTGCACTCTGGAGAGCATCAAATGTTTCTATTTACAATGTGCTTTTGCAGTGTTAAGCAATGTAGCCGCTGCGTTAACAATCTCCATTTCTAAGTCCTTGTTAACCAACGAGACACAAATATTTGGGTCTGTTAAAATTCTTGCAGTGGGCCACAGAAACGTACATGTTTGGTTGTGTTAGCCACTAGTTGGAAAAGGTTGGGAACCCCTGACATATGTTATACCAAAAAAAAATTCAAAAATCATATAAATCTATGAGGTGGCAAGTGGGGCCCCCACACTCTCAGTAAAAGGCATATCAGTGTAACGGAGGCCAGCTAGTGAGAGCTATGCCGGTAAAAAAAACCTTACTCCTCTGGCCTCAAGAGGTGCGCTAGTTACTGACTCTAGAGGCTGCAGTCTTTTTGTTAGCGTGCCTGCCTCCCATGCCAGAAACGCTGGTTCAAATCCTGAGGTTTGGGGGGTGAATGTATTGGAGGCCAGCTAGTGAGAGCTGTGCAGGTAAACCTTTCTCCCCTGCCCTCAAGAGGTGCGCTAGAGGCTGCAGTCCTTAGTGTCCTTTTTAGCACGCCGTGTCCATGCCAGAAACGCTGGTTCGAATTCTGCTTGGAGCAGAGAAAGTAGAACTAGAGGGGTTACACCAGCAAAGGGGTAAAAGCACCCGGTATTGATACAAATACTAGCTAAAGTATTTAATACTAAGTACAAAGAAGGTAGTCTACCCTTAATATGAAGCTTAAAGGCCGGAACACACCAACCTGACTAGCGGCAACGAAAGCTGACAGTGTTGTCACCTCTGCTTCAGGGAAAAAATATGTGCTTGAACACACCGAAAGAACTTCAGCCGACTGTCAACTAGCATGTGCGTTCTGCACCTGCGTATAAAATATATATATATATATATATACATACTGTAACTGTCCATACATTGCATTGCACTTTAAAAATAAAGAGATTATATTACTAATTACAAATTTTGTCATGTAATTTGTAATCAGTAACTGATTACAATTCATAAGTAATCTACCCAGCTCTGTATATATGTCATGTAGTGGTTCAGACGAGAAAATGCATCTTTTACTCTGGTGTGCCTTTAGCCCTGTTGTACCCTACAATCACAACTATTTAATTAAAAAAATAACTAAATCAATAAGTTTACACTCAAATAAATAGAATCATCTGAAATGTGTTATGAAAGTGAAAGAACCTAGAGTGACATTTCTTCATATGAGGATCATGGGTTTGGTTGTGGTTAGATTGACAGACACTGTGAGTCCAGTGCCAAATTTTTTTTTTTTTAAACCTCGCTCAGGAGCAGATATGTGGTGTGACAGGAATCCAAATCACAGCTTACATCTGTGAAGGCCAAGCATGTGATTGAATCTAAAAGGTACGCCTGAGGCTCTGTCACAGATTTTGGCTTCGGTTTGGGAAAGTGATGCTACTGAATGACTCTATCAGAGGTCCTCAGCCAGGTCATTACATCAGAAAGAGCTGCAGTTCATTCGAAATCACAACAAAATCAGATTTCTGAATGCTGTCAATCACACTACATGTAAACCTTTTCTCTCTGTCTTCCGATTAAAAGCCTTATCAGGTACAGGGACCTGGTCCTTGTCAAATAAACAAATAAATAGGACTGTTCACACACGTTAGGTTACCTCGCAGGCACAACGCTCTTTAACTCTATTGAGTCTAGACTAGGCAACAGCCTTCACAAGTGTCTCTTGGGATTACGATTCAAGAATTGCCCCCACGGTTCTGTTGAGTGATTACACGACGAAAGGGATTGACCAAGGAGAAGTAGATAGGGTCAGTTGTTGCCTCTTTTGAGATCAAATGGTGGGATATGCTTTTGGTGTTAAAGGGTGACTCCCTCACATGGCTCAGACCTTCTAATGCTGCTATAAGCCCTCAAAGCACAGTCTTAATCTCCTTAGCTCTTCATGTGAGACGCTCAAACACAGAGCCAGCCAGGGTGTTGAGAAGATACAGTACAAGCACAGAGAAATGACAGCCAGGGGCTAACACATTCCCAATGAGAGTCAAGCAGAGAACTTAAAGCAGTTACATGAAGAAAAAAAATATCACGCAATTCTTCTATCTAGCATTTAGCCTCCTGCTAATTTTATCTCTGCTAGTAGGAAATTTGTTTTGTTTTTAGTTTGTCATAACTTGCCATTTAACAAGTACAGTGATAAACTACAGGACTCCAAGCCACCTTGTATTCATTCATGCTATATTTGAGTTCTTCAGACATTTTTGTTATTAATAAGGCTTGTTTAGCCCATTCTTGTTCCCATGCTCGGAAGCATGGCGAAAACCTTTAGCGGCACAATTAAGACACTAAAGGTACCCCAAGGCATCGCTATATTGACAAACTACTTTGGCGTCAATAGATTGATGTGAAGGGCATGGGAAATGTATCGTCATGAAATTATATACTAGGGTAAAATTTCGTCATTCTGACATATATGTTGGGGTATGATTTGAACACCCAAAATTATATATATATTAGTATTGGCCATTTGCCAATAAAAACGTCTTTTATAAAATATTATTTGTATAAGGAACAGACCCAAAAGTGATCACCCTCTCAATCCGCTGTAACACACAAATACATTCAAAAATTGCTACCATCACATTAACTTTGATGTAAAATGCCATTGACTCTTGTGGCTGATTGCGTCAAGTTTGGATTTATCTTTTGAATGAGATGTGACTGCGCCCACAGTGGGAACATTTTTACTGATTAAAAGTTTCACTCTGTTCCTCAGATATAGTGTGGCTTCAGAAACTTGGATGGCAACACAAATCATTTGTAATACTGTTTTTTGGTCATGTTTTATATGATTGAGAAGCAGTTAGGGTAGTGGGGTTAGGTGATCAAAATATCTGTAAGTATAAACATACATAAAATCATTACTACTTTTACAAATGCAGGCAAGTAATTAAATGTGTTTTGATCTGACGCACAATGCAAGCAATTGAAAGCAATTGAGAATAGTTTGACAATTTAGTGATGCCTCGAGAGACCTTTAGCGTCTTAATAGTGACGCTCAAGGCAATTGACCATGCTTCAGTTTTTCACTTCTTGGGAATGAGAATGGGTTGTTTATATTCCACACCATGTGTGGTGCTGTGCGTTTTTGATGTTCCATGCATATAACATCTTGGCTTGGCATGGTTCCTCAATCATTCCACTGAGGGCCCTTTTGAATTGAAAAAGTTCTGAAGGCATCAGTATGTTTGCAAAGAGAAATTTTAACAGTATGCAAGTAACCTTGAAGGACTTTTTTTAAGGGCTGTCACAGTCTGAAAATTATAAATTACTACAAATACCAACCCAAGGGATAAAACGACCAGAATGGGGGCACACAAGGCAGTTTTTTTTTTTTTTGGTGTGTGTGTTGTTGGGGGGGGGGGGCTGTATGGCTGCCTTTGCACCTGCTGAGCATGTTTCACTTCTTGCAATGATTCAAAACTTCTCAGCAAAACGCTGCTCAGCATTTTGTTCTCGTATAGGTAAACACTCTTTCATAACAGTGACAGTCTGTACCAGCTCAGGCCAAAAAAAAAAAATGATTTTTCTCCAATTCATCATATGCCACATCATCCTTGTACTCGGCATGACAAGTGTTATGGGACCGCATGTCATTTGCATAAAAGTTTTTATTACTTTCCTCTCTCTTTTGAGTAGGCATATGAGACTGTCTCATACGGAACTCCTTAAATAAATGCTCCATTCAACAAAGGACAGAAGTGACTTTGACGTCCCATTCCTTTTTAAGTATGCTTCCACATAACGTAAGTCACAGTGCCACACTTGCCACTTTTCCAGGAGAAAGGCTGTTTCAGGCAGCCAAGTGTACAGAAACAAGACAAAAATGAGCCTCCTTTTTAGAATAGCAATGATATGGGCTCCTTTGTTCACCATTCCACAGAATCTCATTTTGGACTGCAGTGATATAGATGAGAGCAGTCAAGCAAAAACACCTTCTCCCCTGGGGTACTGGATTTCGATCAAAAATGTCAAAGTCATTGTCACGTCAGTGTAGTTTTAAACATGTGCATATGCTTAATTTGTCAATGACTGGCCAGAATTATTTGTTTTTGGTGATTTAGTGGTGCTTTCCCTAAACAGTTACACTACTTTCGACACTTGTTGCATCTTTTCTATGAAAATTAGACTTATTATAGAATGTGTTTCAGTTATTCACAAAAGTGAGCACTATTTGGCTGACAACTCACAAGATGTTATTTCTTCCCACAGAAGCAAATGATAAACATAATATAAAAATACTTTTAAATCATCAAATAATAATCAAATGACGGAGAAGAGCATTTATAACCTGATGCAAAGAGTAGAAGAGCATAAGCTTTTTTTTTGATGATGTACTGTCCCAGTAAAGTACCATGATATAGTACCATATTCTGGCACTCAGAACCAGCCTGCAGTGCAGTGGAATTGCACTTTGAAAATTGTGTTCAGCATAGAATTTTGGCAGCATTGCTGGTCACCAGCATATATGATTTGCATGCTGGTCCCCAGCATGAGATGCTGGTTGCTGGTTTGCTGGTCCCCATCATGGGATGCTGGTTGCTGGTTTGCTGGTTTGCTGTTCCCCAACATGAGAAGCAGGTGTGCTGGTGGACCAGCATATATTAGCATATGATTCCAGCAAGACCACAACAAAACTTGCTTGTGTGTTGCAGTCAGTTTGAAGTCACCATTATGGTGATTAGTGTTTCATTATGTGACTTTTAGTTGGGCACTTGGCCCTTGACTTTGGTTGAATTAATTCTCTTTCAGCAACCGACTACAATATTTCATGCTCCTGACTGCAATGACATACCTTTTACTATGTACACTTTTTGGGATCAGTGACTGGCAGCTGGATTTTGACATAGGAGTTCCCAAATGACCATTTAAGTTTTTAAAAACAGCAACTTTCAATTTTGAGCTTTCATTATCAATAGCTCTTTCTTAACAAGAGCTCTTCTCATAACCCCTGTTATTGAACAAACTGCTTATGATTATGCTGTTATTTGACATTTTTCTTTCTTTTCGTATCTATAAATGTTTTTGTTTTGCAATGTACACAAGCTCTTTTTAACTGATTTGTGTTTAGATCCTTTGAAACAGGAGACAAATCCTTTAGAATGTTTCACCAGTTTAAATTTTTACTTTAAAACTTCAGATGACATTGATTAATACTGTAATATAATCATTACTAAAACAATTAAAATTGAGCCAGCTTCACCAGCTCTGTTTTGTTTGAGAACAGCATGACTGATCCACCAGTTAGACCAGCACTATACCAGTCCAGCATAGCACATATAGCACTAAGCATCATAAACCAGCCTGGACCAGCATGGAATTCCATGGAATGCTGGTTTATGCTGGATTTTTCAGCAGGGATGTGTTTGCAATTATGTGGCTAGCATAATTCCTGTACAGAACTGTGTACTAAAACAGTGCAGACAGCTCAAATAACTGACCCTATCAGAGGGCACAATTCATTCTTAGTGAATTCCCCCCTAGTGTTTTACTTGTTTGTTTACTACTTCCTCTTTAAAAAAAAACAATGGCAAAAAAAGGCTGCTCATGACAAAGAAGAAAATTTATCTTAGATGAAGATAATCACACAAACACAGACCCGGAAAGAATGATAGCGGAGATGGAAGATAATACTATTTTCACCTATTGCAGCCTTGCCTTAATATTGTAGGGGGGTTATGGCTGACACGCATAGTGGAAAATAAATTGAGACTGGAGAAATGCTGTGAAAGCCAGCGATGGCAGTGGTAGAGAAGACTCCAAATATTAGCCACCTGTTCAAATAATGCCGTTCCAAGTTGTCTTTCCACATCTGTTTTCCGAGACCCATCAGAATCTGAAATAAGATTAATCAGAAAGTTCCTCATTGAATCCAATGCACATTTGGAACAAAGAAACCGACAGAAGGCGGTAGAAGTTTCTTTTAAGGATTTATTTTTGCCCTTTCTTGCCAGAAGCCAGAAAACAGTTTGGGCTTGGAACACAAATCAGAAACACTTGTCACATAAGCACCAGCACATAACGTATCAGAGTTCACGTACAACCCACCAGGCAATATCTTCAACTAAGAATGTTTTTGTATATGATTTGTATAATCTGTATATGATATATAACATAACATAACAACAGGGGTGTCCAATCCTGCTCCTGGAGGTGCCACTGTCCTGTAGAGTTTAGCTCTAACCCCTCCTGAACCAGCTAATCAAGGTCTTACTAGACCAGGGCTGTTCAATCCTGCTCTTTGAGTGCCACTGTCCTGCAAAATTTAGCACCAGCCCCAATTAAACACACCTGAACCAGCTACTCAAGAGCCGCTTTTCCACCGTCGGGCCGAACGGTCATTAGAATGGTAAGGAACGGTTCCAGTTGTGTTTTCACTTGAGCCTGGTACTGCACGGCACGATCACAAACTGTTCTCGACCCGGAATTCTCTGCACAGTTGTCTAACCGTGCTGAATCGTTCTGGTAGAATCCATGAAGTGACGTCGCCACTCAGGATTGGTCACTTGTCTGTTGCCTGGCTACCAGTTTCTCTGTAGCTGGCTAAGCACTCTATTTGAGCGACGTAAACACAAATAAATAATACAATCAAAAGAAATATCTGGATCATCCTCCATAAATTAGGTCGTTATTTACATCTCATATCATCAGTAAACCGTTGCAATACCAAAGCAACGACTGATGCTTTTGTATTACATTCCAAAGAGCGGCCATTATCAGCCCCACAATGGAAAATGAAACCATAACCGTACCAGCTGACCTGGATCGGCACGGAATGGAGTGGTTACGCAATGAGAACCGTTCTGCCCGATGGTGGAAAAGTGGCTAATGTCTTACTTGGCATACTAGAAACTTCCAGGCAGGTGTGTTGAGTCCTGCTAAACTCTGCAGGACAGTGGCCCTGTAGGACTGAGTTTGTAGTGATCTAGGGCTTTCCTCAACCATTATAAAGACTGTTATTTCTCTTTAGTTCACTTTTTTTTAATGTTTGAGAGTGTAAAAGTTTTGATGGGCCAAGTGAAGAAAACAGGTGACATTCTGCATTGTAACAAAGGAAACAATGAGACAATGGCGCCGGAGGATCTCTGCTGTCTTCTGCTTGATATCACCTCAGAGAAATCATTATTCACGTCCCAATTCTGTCTCCTTATGTAGTTGTGGTTACGCTTTTAAATTTGCAAAGCTTCAAGGCACCAATATTTTCACTTGTGCTGATATGACAACAGCCACCACTACTAGGAAACTTGTGCAATAGGAACAGAAGAGTGTTGAATAATTGATTGCCTATGAAAGATCCTGCAATAACTATGCATTATTGAAAGTGAGGGTTAATATTTTTCTGGTATTTTGCAAGGGCAAAACATGCCAGTGTTCCATAAACAGCAAGGCACTGTCTAAATTACATGGCCATTAATTTTTGAAGGAAAGTCATATCAATATGCTGCTAATTGTTGCCACATCTCGGTTGTCGTCTCGTCTGTGAGATACTTCAAAGTACTTCCACTGATTTTCTGCAGACAAAAACTGCATCATGTTTCTTACAGCAACAAAATCAGAGAGTCAGGAGGAAAAAATGTAAACTAGATTTGCTCTGATTTAAACATATTATAAAGCACAGACAAAAATATATAAATATCCAGTTATAACTGTGGTGGGCTAAATCATGCGTGAGGAAATAAGCTTATTTAAGTCAATCATATAACACAAGCTGCCATCTTGAGAATGTGAGAGGTCAGTCATTCAGTAATCCTTAACTATAATAACATTGTCTTGCTGACCTCAGCAGATGATGCTTATTTGAGAGCCTTTCAACACATCAAGAACATAAAACTAAGATTAATCATCTTCTCCTGTGGCCTTCCTGGCCTTTAACCCATTGTGTCGAGACCTACAGAGGAGGATGCTATGACCTGAATTCTACTACAATTGATTAAATTACATATTCATGACCCAGGAGGAGATGGATCACCCATTTGTTTGTTTATTTATTTAATATTGTCTCACAAGTCCCACATAAATGCAGATTAGGGGGTTGAGCCGTGTAAACACATTAGCAATGTTAATGCACTCATTTGCTTTGTTTTTGCACTTTTGCAGGAGGATTTCAAATTAAAGTGACTGAATATTTATTGTCTAAGGACTTCTAAGGTTTTTGCATATTTTTAAAGATAAGAAAAGAACTTGACATGGTGTTTGGTGTCCAGAGAAGAGCGATACTATGCAAAGTATCACATTTTATTATTTTAATGGAACAGCGTATGCTTGGCACCCTTGTGTGTTGTTGAACAAACTTCAAAGCTTGGCCCATAGCCCAGCCTAAAATATGTTTAGAATTCATTCTACCCTACTAGCAAACAACACTTCTAGGATCCTACGGGGGAACTGACCCTGCAATTAAAGGGAGATCTTTTGGATGTAAAGTGTGTGCCAAAATAACAAGTAAATCAAAAGCTCAGGGGTCAGTTATATTTAAGTCTGTTAGTATGTAACCAACTCTGTAAATGTGATTAGATGAGATCTGTTTGGGGTTACAGTTCATCTGCCCCAGCTGCGGTTCAGTTGCGATGACAGCTCTGTGAGATAATTCCATCTTCACAGTTTTCTGCTTCAACAGATCTGTCAAAATGACAAAATGACCCTGGCAGTACTGACAATGAAATAGCAGTATGATGGCGATCAAGCCAATAAAATTGCAATGTGCTTCTTTAATGACACATTCATTCATATTTTGCAAGGTATTTATCTGTAAAACCCCTAAAATAACCACTAATTTTACACCTGAAGAATATTATTATGAGACTATTTCTTTGACAATTTGTTGAATATTATACTCAAGCCATTATTTCAAAGAAATGCAGGGAAAGGAGCAGACATATATCTTGACCTTCTGAAAGCACCGTCTGTGTAGAACCAGACATGAGACAGCAAGACAAATTGGCTACACTGACGTATTTCAATGCCAGTGGAATAGAACTCTTCAGTTCTCAAAAAGAAATAGTTTTTGAAATGATGTCATGCAGCAATTATGTTGCTTAACAATATTTTTTCAGCCAATCATCTGCTTTCAACAGCTCAGCTCCACAACTGCTTGAGTTCTCTCTAAAGTTTTAGGATGAAAATGATTAAGAATTGTATAATTGCACATGAAAATCAGGTTCTACACTAACAAATTTTCATATTGTTCCTGGCAGTATCATGAAATGTCTGTATTAAATAGTTTGCTTCCGATATGTTTGATGCACTCTATGTATGTGTGTTTATCGCAACACAGGCTCATTGGAAAAACATACCCGTGTCAACATTTTTGCAAAAACGCAAAATACGTACCAATATGTACATATCACTGCAGTTTCTAACAGAAATGAACACTAGAGGCAGTAAAACAAAAAGCACTTTTAATCGTTTTCACACACAATTATGATTTCAGGGGCAGATTATGGATTAATAAAGACTTGTTTTCGCGCGGCTCCTTGCACAATTATGTTATGACCTTAAAACACTTTTTACCATAGTGCATGATTTGTAAACGAATATATATTTTGGAGTGTGCATAACTTACCCAGCTCCAGATGTTCAGTTTTACTGACATAATAAGCTTGCTCGGTAGCTCAGCTGGTACAGAATTGTACTTGCAACGAAAAAAGCTCGGGTATGAATCCTGTGAAAGACGAGTCACAGGACAAGAGTTCAAAAACAAGCTAAAATGCCATGGTTACGACTGTGTTTTTGTGTCACATTTGCTTTTGTTGCCATATTCACGTTCATCTGTTTTGGAAAAAACGAAATACGCGTTTAGCACCACTCACTGGACATTTCACTTTGAAACTGTCGCAAAACGTGCACGCCGCAAAGTATTTCGCGATTTGCAAAAATGTTGACACATGTATGTTTTTCTAATGAGCCTTGTGTGGTTTATCAATATTTATATAAAAGTCTAAATTAAACCTGTTCAGCATATAAAGTGATTGTGTCTCTTCAAAGTAATTGGATTAACCTTCTCATTTTATTTCTTTTACATTGCCTTTATGTACTTTTTTAAGCTTGAACTTTTTGGTTGCATGAACTGTTTTCCAAAGATAAACTAAAGTCTTCAGCCCGGAACACACCAAGCCGATGCCGAGGAACTAGTGGAGACGAAAGCAGACTGAAGGGTTGGCTCACGTTGGCAGTGTCTGGGTCCAAAGTTGCCCTGACACACCAAACCGACGCTCGACACCTGACGGCCAAGTAGCACGTCCGTTCTGCGCCTGCGTAAGAACAAATGCCTTTCCGTACCAGCAGGTGGCAGTAGCTGAACAGCCAATCAGAATGATCAGATGGCCCGACTGACCGATGAGCTCCGATGCCAATTCCACATGTCGAATCGGCAAAAAAAAAAAGCCGACGAGGACCAACTTGAGCCAGCAGTGCGGAAAACTTAGTCAGCCGACAAACAAAAACTGCCCCACAGCCAACCGTCGGCTTGGTGTGTTCCGGGCTTTACTGGTTTAGAACAACATGACGATGAGTATATAATGGCATTTTGATTGTAGATTGAACTATTGCTTAAAACTATTGACAGCATCTGTCGATTGCTAAATACAATAATTCTGACTCACCACTTATGATCCAACAGTTTGTAAAAATCAAATTGATTTATACAGTAGTAATACACTTACAATGGAAGCAAGGGGTAAGACATTATATTATTAAAGCTGACTGTTAGCTTGTTTTATTCAGCATATGTAATGTTCTATATGTACATGCTCTGTTTCCGGATGTTGGGTTTACAGTCTCCTAGTGTTCCAAGGTCAATGTTATGGTTAAGCAAACTGTAACTTGACATCTAATGGCGTGCGCTTCCGTAACTTTACCCAGAATGCTTGTCATAAATCATTCTCCCATGACCCCCTCACAAATCTTACCACTGCTGCCATGGACAAGACTGACAGCAGTTCAGAAATAGAAAGCATATCAAATCCTCTGGAAACCAGAGATTTGGAAGTCTCTGTTTCCTTGTTGTTACCGAACATTCAGGTGAAACCATTCCCTTTTTCAATGTCCTAAAAAAAAGCTTGGACAGGGGCTTCAAAGGAGCCACCGCCTCCTCATTGTTTGTCGAGTGCAAGCACAGTAAAGCACATTGGATCACGGAGGAAGCTCAGTGGGACAGAGCAAAGTAAACAAACACAGACCCCCTCCAAAGAGCTAGCATAGCGCCTGTGGCTAGCAACTTCATGCCTACCGGCTGATGCTCTCACTTGTCCCTCCCATCACCTTGCCTGTATAAATGCAGGAGCATGTCGGCATGCATAGACCTGAGCTCCCAGGTAAATCCTCCCTGAGCCCCGCTGATGAGCAAAGGCTTATTCCATATTTCATGAGTGCTGACTTTTGCCAGCTGATCTAATTCTGTCCTTGGAGATCCTCGCAAGGCTCAACACGCGATTTATCTCCAGGTCACTGAAGGGTCTTCACACAGGAGGAGATGGATGAAGCTGTATAGGGCAGCTGGCCCGTGTGTTTTGGGTCACACGTCTTTGAAATATGAGTGAATTTGTCGATAAACTTGACTGTGAACTGTAGGTGCTTGTACTCAATGGAGATACAACTTCATGAATGGCAATAAGTATCTTCTAGAATTTAGATACGTAAGCGCTCTGCTAAAGCAGACATGAATTCCCGGGGGAGGAAAAGTCTATGAAAACCTCCCTGCATAATATATTCCTTCATGCCATTTATATCAACCCCGTTTAATTGTTATTCCATCTTCAAACTGTTAAAATGGTGTAAATAACATTTCAGGGTGTATAATCAAACTGAATTGTGTTACATATTCATCAATACAATCAAGAAAAGAGCAACTCTTCAATCCATTTTGCCTGGAAGACTTGATTTAATTAGCTGGAGCTAATTAGTTTAGATGAACAACAAGTCCCACTGCAAGTCAACGCAGTTTCATTTGTTGAAGCTAAATTGATGGATTTGTGGATAAATATAAATGTTTGGAGCCAGTGAAAGGGTATGCTAATATTGTTTAGATTTCACGCATTGAAATAAGTCTATGCATAGGAGAGGAGAGATGCTTTTAATGGGCATTAGTAATTATCAGGATTATCCGTTTAATGTCTTCTGCACCGGCTGCTGTTGTGCAAGACTGCATCTGTATGAATGGATGTGAACTAACCAAGTAGCCACTGCCACCTAGCAGCAATTCATGGAACTTTCCTCAATGTGAAACCCTGCAAAACTACTGTGGAGGGTAATATTAGTAGATTATTTGTGTAGGCAGTAATAGATGGAATCTGTCCAGTATGCTGTGCAAGGTAGTTCACATGATAAACTGATCCAGAACAACATTCCTATCAACCAACCAGATTTTGAGGGGAGGTTTTAGGTTTCATTTATAGATGAGGCTAAAGATTTCAACTTTCTTATTAACCCGTCAAATTTAGAAGTATGGTTGGGGTATGGCGGGAACTAGGGGGGCTGAGGGTGCTGAAGCACCCCCTGCCGACAGCTTTTTTTTTTACTGACACAACCTGAAATAAAGTTTTGTTTTTTAAAAATCAACTTCACTCATAAAATTATTCTAAAGATTATTTCATTTTTATATGTTGTTGAATGTGGTTTGTGACTTTGAGAAATGTATCAAAAGCCAAACTCATCTGACATGTTCACCCAGATATCGTTGAAAAACTGAATATATAGGTCTTAATTAAAGCATTCATCAGCATTATTCCTGAGCGCCAAACTACATTTGCGTATCATAAGGCAAGACGCAGGTTTTTGTGCTGCTGCCATGCAGTGAAATATAGTTTTTAACATTAAAGGGTTAGTTCACCCAAAAATGAAAATAATGTTATTTATTACTCACCCTCATGCTGTTCCACACCCGTAAGACCTTCGTTAATCTTCGGAACGCAAATTAAGATATTTTTGTTGAAATCCGATGGCTCAGTGAGGCCTCCATAGCCAGCAATGACATTTCCTTTCTCAAGATCCATTAATGTACTAAAAACATATTTAAATCAGTTCATTTGAGTACAGTGGTTCAATATTATATTATAAAGCGACAAGAATATTTTTGGTGCAGCAAAAAAACTAAATAATGACCCATTATAGCAATGGAAGATTTCAAAACACTGCTTCAGGAAACTTCAGAGCGTTATGAATCAGCGTATCGAATCATGATTCGGATCGCGTGTCAAACCGCCAAACTGCTGAAATCGCGTGACTTTGGCGCTCCGAAACGCTGATTCGACATGCTGATTCAAAATGCTCCGAAGCTTACTGAAGCAGTGTTTGAAATCGGCCATCACTATATAATTCCTTATTTCGTTTTTTTTGGCGCACCAAAAATATTCTTGTCGCTTTATAATATTAATATTGAACCACTGTACTCACATGAACTGATTTAAATATGTTTTTAGTACATTAATGGATCTTGAGAGAGGAAATGTCATTGCTGGCTATGGAGACCTCACTGAGCCATCGGATTTCAACAGAAATATCTTAATTTGTGTTCCGAAGATTAACAAAGGTCTTACAGGTGTGGAACGGCATGAGGGTGAGTAATAAATGACAGAATTTTCATTTTTGGGTGAGCTAACCCTTTAATCATGAGTTCTGAGCGTTCATTGTTTAAAATCCACCAACGCGGCAATGCCAGTAAACATTAAGCCACACCCCCCTGATAAAATATGTCCCACGGCTATGGGTTGGGGTTTAGGTGAGACCTATGATTGTTTAATAGGAATTTTGTCTCAGGAACATGTCTTTCTTCGCAAAATCAATCACCCTGAGGCATGCTGGGACAATTTTCCTTCACAACAGTGTGACCACATCACATTGATATTGTGACCATGTCAAAATGCAATACTAACCATTTTAGAAATAATTTAGAAATAAATTTGAACTTTTTACACATTTTTTGTAAAAAGCTGCCTTAACCCTATATTGCCTAACATATTAATTATTAGAATTATACTAAAAGGCCTTTTACTTGCTTAAAATGTAGAAACTATCAATCGACTATCAATCAAATGACAGAAGACATGTAGTACATTGTGTATACATTTTTGATCATGTTCATAATTTAGAAGTCTGTAACACTTTACAGTATGGTCTCATTTAACATTAATGTATTAACTAACATTAACTAACAATGAGCAATACATTTGTTACAGTATTTATTCATCTTTGTTAATGTTAGTTAATACAAATCCAGCTGTTCATTGTTTGTTCATGTTAGTTCACAGTGCGTTAACTAATGTTGACAAATACACCATTTGATTTCCATTGTATTAGTAAATGTTGAAATTAACATTAGTAACTAAGATTAATAAATGCTGCAGAAGTATTGTTCATATTAACTAAAGTAGTTAACTAATGTTAACTAATTAAATCTTATTGTAAAGTGTTACTGAAGTTTATATCCAATATGACACAGTGGTCTTTATAGGGTGAATAGCCTTAACTTACTCCTGCTGCTTTAACAGCCTTAATTTACTGCTTAATTCAACTCTGTAATTCAACTCGGGTTTCCAGGTTTCAAAAGCAATCTGTAATTTTCTGTGGGAGCAAAAGGTCCAAAACCTTTGGAAAAAAAACAAAAAACCTTTATTAATAACCTATGTGTTTGGTCTAGAAAGGAGTCACGTCTTTGAAGTAAAAGGAAGATGACAGTTGTTCTCTAGGTGATTGAACTGGTAGCAGGTGAACTAAGTCTCCATGTCTGTTATTGCTTGAAATCTCCATTCCTGCCAAATAGATTGTTTCATTTCATTTGCCTGCACAATTTTGCTCTAAGGGCAGATTGGGGATTCATGGCACTCCTGAAATAGCTTGTGTGAAATAAAGACATTCAAAAACCTTACCCCTGTCCCCATTGACATGCATTTCAATACTGTCACTCTAATAAATCTTGCATTTTAACTAGCAAACATCCTCTAAAATTGATTTGAGATGCATAAGAGAAGCCCTTTTTCCACTGACGCACATGACAAGTGATTGACAAAAAAACAAAACAAATTCACAGATTTGAGATTCAAGAAGGCTTCTTCGGCCTGCTTCGCCTGCCATCTGAATTGCTCATGTCTCATGCACTGTTTGACATGTGGCAGTGATTCACAGGTGAGGAATCAAAATTTTCCCTTCCTGTCAACATTATGTGCTTAGGAAATTAAACTCGGAACACTTTCTGAATTAGAGGGTTTAGTCTTTCATGATCTTAACATCTTACATATTTAATATTTGCAGGGGGTTGTAAAGTCCAGTAAAAGTGAAAATATGCAGTTATAACCTATTTCCATCTGATTTGACCAATACTACATTTTGTTAGTTTAACCTTAGTTGGTCATATTAAAGGTACATTATGTAACTTTTTTTGTTTAAAATTAATACATCAATCTCTATTATAAGTGTTTATATTTTAGACCTGGTGGGATGGTTTTTCGCAGGAAACTGGTACATTCATCGCTCACCCGTGCGTGTCTCGTCATATTCATAAATAGAGAAAAGTTGCTCAGGATTCTTTGACGCTTGTCTGGTGTGGGAGTGGCATAGGTTAGTTGTCACAACAAGCAAGAAAGGTTGACATAGAGCCACTAAATCTCCAACCTCTGGGGAATCGCCTGTTTTAAACAAGCGCTGAACAGAGAGACAAAAGAGAACGCAAACGAGCTCATAATAAAACCAGAATCAACATTGGCTTCTCTTTTCGGAGATGGCAAGAACTGAGGAATTTGAAATGTAAAAGCAACACACAGATGGGTTTTTTTATTACTCGCCATTTGGGTAAGGTATATTATTAATCAGATAAATGTAGCTCTCTAACAGAGTTCATTGTAAAGCATTATCTATTGCGAAGGGACATTTCATTATGGTTGTTGTAGCGCTGTAGAATTTATTTTCAATTGTTTATTAATTGGTATAGCTACAGTAATGCTTTCAGCTAGTCAGCTTGAGATCCTTTCCATCTAAATTGGTTATATCTCTTAAGTCTAGTAGTGAATGTTTTATGAGCAATAGGATAACCATATATTTATCCACACAGTCACGTAGAGCCAAAGCACAACCAAAACAATGTTCTTCCGCAAATTGTATGCAGTTTTGTTTTTTAACTACTAGAGGGCCAAAAGTTACTTAGTGTACCTTTAGATACTATTTTATTTTATTTTACCACATTTTAGATAACCTGTTTATACAAGTCTAAGCAAGAGAGATTTATTCATTAGTCTTAAAAAGAGTGATTTACTGTATGCATTAGCTTACATGCTAGCTGCGAGTTAATAGCACATTGTTAATAAAGTTAGAGGCAAACAAAAATCCACCTCAGAAGTATTCATTTCCAACACTGCCCTGTAGCAAAAAATTAACACCTGCTGTGCATTTGAAGCCATGGATCCACTGTCTGCACATCCTTTTGCGTTTTCTCTCTCCCTCGTTATCCAAGCCAGTACGAAGTGTTTCTGTATTCAGCTCACAGAGCCCTCTCGCCCACACTCGCTATACGGAGCTACTTCCTTTTGAAGCCGCCACCACCTGCTTCACGTCCACACCAAACACATGATGAACCAGGACCTGAGGCCAGATTGGTAGCTCATGTTCAAAATCCCAAATATCTCCCAGAGTTCCGCTTAACCAAGGATTTGCTGTTAATGTAAGATGTATAAGCCCCTCTTGTAAAAACATACAAGAGAATCACTGCTTCGGAAAGATTACCGAATGAATGTACAATACATGTTAAAAATATCAACATTTTGGATGGAAACTTCAAAATGGCATCCATGTTCAATTTCAGTTTTAGCTTTACATTTGTGAACACTAGCACATGAAATAAATATGTAGAGGGCTAATTCTATAACATTAAAGGGTTAGTTCACCCAAAAATCAGAGGGTTTCTGAACCACACATAGGCAGCAAAATCATTGCACCTTTTGAGGTCCAGAAAGGTATTAAAGACATCGTTAAAGTCATCGCCAATACTGAGCCGGCATTCGGACGTAAGCACGGAAGCTCTGCACTGCATTCACTACATCAACTGCGTGTGACAACAATTCAAACTATTACATAACGTCGTTATTTTGTTTTATTTTTGTGCACAGAAAGTATTCTCGTCGCTTCATAACATTAAGGTTGAACCACTGTAGTCACGTGGACTATTTTAACAATGTCTTTACTACCTTTCTGGACCTCAAAAGGTGCAATGACGTTGCTGCCTATGTGCGGTTCAGAAACCCTCAGATTTCATCAAAAATATTTTAATTTGTGTTCCGAAGATGAACAAAGGCTGTATGGGTTTGGGACGACATGAGGGTGAGTAATTAATGACAGAAATTTCATTTTGGTGTGGACTAACCCTTTAAAACTAACCAACCAAAAAAAAAAAAAAAAAAATGTATAGAGTCTTTCCAGTGCAATCACATTGCTATGTGGTTGGTTGCGATTAAGAAAAGGACCACATTTTCCTTGAAACATCTTTTAAAATTCTATTTTTTTGTTTGTTTGTTTGTTTGTCCCTGCACTGCATTTTCATGTTGTTCTTCTAGTTATATTTCACAAATTCAATTCAAATGACTACTATTTTTGCACTGTTGAACACATGGTGAATTCTTGTTCACAGTCTTGAAGCGAGCAAGAACATCAGTGCTGCGACGTAAAAACAAAAACAAACAAAAAAAACACCTTGCTCCAGGCAAAACTCTGCTCCCCTGCTATCACAACAGTTAGATATGGCTCAGGTTCCTCTTTTAATACATTTGATTGCTTGGAAAGGTAACAGGACACATTTTTTTTAACCCTATAAAGCCTACGGTCTCATATTTGATGCACAAAATTCTATATAATAAAAGGGTTAGTTCACCCAAAAATGAAAATTCTGTCATTAATTACCCTGTCGTTCTACACCCTTCGTTCATCTTTGCAACATAAATTGAGATATTTTTGATGAAATCCAATGGCTCAGTGAAGCCTCTATTGCCAGCAATGTCACCGTCACCTCTCAAGATCCATAAAGGTACTAAAAACATATTTAAAGCAGTTCATGTGAGTTCAGTGGTTCTACCTTAATATTATAAAGCGACGAGAATACTTTTTGTGCGGCAAAAAAAAAAGAAAAAAAAGAAAAGACTTTTCAACAATATCTAGTGATGGCTGATTTCAAAACACTGCTTCATGAAGCTTCGAAGCTTTTGTTTCGAATCAGTGGTTTGGAATGTGTATAAAACTGCCAAACTGCTAAAATCACGTGACTTTGTCGCTCCGAACCACTGATTCGAATCAAAAGTTTCGTAAAGCTCCGAAGCAGTGTTTTGAAATCGGCCATCACTAGATGTTGTTGAAAAGTCATTATTTAGTTTTTTTGGCGCACAAAAAGTATTCTCGTCGCTTTATAATATTAAGGTACTCACTGTACACTGTACTCACATGAACTGTTTTAAACATGTCTTTAGTACCTTTATGGATCTTGAGAGATTCGGTGACATTGCTGTCAATGGAGGCCTCACTGAGCCATCGGATTTCATCAAAAATATCTTAATTTGTGTTCCGAAGATGAACGAAGGTCTTACGGGTGTAGAACGACATGAGGGAGAGTAATAAATGACAGAATTTTCATTTTTGGGTTAACTAACCCTTTAAGCCTCTAAATTATCAACACTAAAAACCTGTTATACACAATCTACTACATTCCTTCTGTTGTCTGATTGATAGTTTATTAAAGAATTTTCCCTTCAGCTTGTGGTTTACATGTCTTTTTGCTGTGAAATCTTTACTGATTTTTATAATGTAAACATAAGAATAACATTTATATTGTTAGTAATATTTCAAGATGAACATTTACTTCCCCATTATATGTATCCCAGAGATTTGATCATAAAACTAAGCATTTAAATATCATCTTACTTACACATATTATTATTATTATTATTGGGAAATATAGAGTGACAACTGATATGCATATTAAGTAGTCTGCTATATTACTGTTATATAAAGATCTTATTGAATTACATTACAATAATATGCACCAAACTGCATATTTCGCTCGGTTTGGGCCTCTGAATAAAACTGAGGCGTTTTCTTCCTCCTCAAGAGTGAGCTCCATATTCTTCTTTATAAGCCATAAAAGACACATATGCAAATGTTCAGTGAGGTTCAATAAACCGTTCAAATAAAAAAAAAATAAAAAAAAATGTGATTTTTCTGACTACTATTTTATATGTCAGGCTTTACAGTGTTAAACTGAACTATATGAGACATCTTGTTTGTAGCACAAATGGGTATTTATTGCACTAAACAGGTTGCAGGCCAATGCTCTGGGGTTAGAAATATGTTTAAAATGCAAAAGCAGGCACCACTGATTAATTAAAAACATTGAAAGTTGGTGGATTGGCCATTGAAAATACAATTGAAAGGGGAAACATACATGAAAAATAAGGTTTGCTCTTAATAATGCATTTTAGCCGTATTTCTTTCCTGGAGCGAACCCGTGATTGAGGTCCAACCCCGAAATGCAGCATTTCTGCTGGACTGTTTTTCAATCAAACTCTAGTTCATTAACATACTTGTTACTTGGTTGTCAGGTATTGATTAACTTCTGCTGAGACGATTCTATTACTCAATAGAATTATTCATTTCCTGTGCCACACTGCTTGTCAGGAGCAGCCTTGCATGATAATTAAAGAGTGCCCTGAAACAAAGCCAGGATTGTATGCTGATTGGAGACACCACTTCTCCCTCTCTTCTCACAAAATCAGGATTTTTCTGCTCACCCTGCCAGTGTATCCCAGCCTGTTTGCCATGCAGAGCACGTTTGACATTCAGCAGCTGACAAAGAAGGAGCTCAGAGGTGCTTCAGCGCTAGACATGAATCTTCTTCTCAGAAAGCCAAACTTGCAGAAGAAGAGCTGTCGTTTACCACCCTTCCAAACAGTCGTAGCCTGTCAGTTTCAGTGGTTCTCTGTTCGTCGGTTATAATTCTGACAAGTAATGGACTGGAAGCAAATACATGTGTGATGCTGGACTAGCAAAAATATCTTGTGGCAATTTCATTAAGTCTAAAACTACTATGTACTTGCATAAAAACATAATTGTTTGGTACAGTGTAATTATTGTGGTCATGTTGTATTTCAAAATACTTTTGCTGCTGTTGAGTTGGAATAGGAACAGGGACAGGTTTATTGGTATGGTTAAGTTTATAGGTGGCTTAAGATGTAATTACAGAAATTAATCTCAGATGTAATTACATGCAGGCATAATAAGTGCATTGTATAAAATGATTAATTTAAATGTTAGTACAGTTACAGTTAAAGGTAGTTGAAGACACAATATAGGGTGGGACCTATGTTTTTATCATAAGTCATAATTCATTGTCCTGGTTTAAGATTGAAATTTAGGGTTTTCTAAATTTAGGACACTATTTTGTAAACCAAGTCAAGCGTGTACTCAAAAATCATCGACTTGGTGGCCCAAGAGACATTAGAGTGTGTTAATGTCACATCTGTTTAGATTTTGTTCATGCTTTCATGACTTTTATTTTGTAATTTGTCATAGTCATGTTTCCTATTTTTCTCACATGATTACCTGTTCCCTCATGTGATCTTATCATGTGCTTCATTTGCCTCATGTGTAGTTCTCAGCTCCATCTGAAAACTTGCCTTCAGAGGAAGTATTCCAAGGTAGGAAGGCATCAAGGCACGTCCGAATCCAATGTTAGCTTCACTTCCTGTCTCCTGAGATGCCTTCATCTGATCGATTTTTGAAGGCAGCATAGATGTGTCCTTCACTGCCTTTGATATTCCACATTCCTATGCGTTCCATTCAGTGACAGTTGAGATAAATAAAGATGGCGTCTGAAAGTTGAGGTCGGTGGTCAGTTCATGTGTAGAGGTGCGTTCACGGCATGTTGAAATTACCGTAATTTCAAGGTTTCATCTTGTAAAAAGCGCTCACGTCCTTGTAGAGCTCGTAATTACAGCTTGTAAGATAGGACTTTTCTGAGAGCTCCTACTTGTACCGTGTGACCACTGTACCACCTGACCGATGCAGATTCATTTAGGCGTTGATAGTGTTGCCATAGAAACACAATAACAGTCCGAGGACATGAACAGCTCCTAATAGAAAGTCACGTGTTGTCATCTCGAGCCTACGATAATTACGTCAGGGCGTGAACGCAGCATAAATGTTAATTTTTGACCAACCGTACTACTGTAGTAATTAAATATTTCTTTAGTTCTCAAAGCTAGCTCTATTTTGTTGTAGATCATTAAACCGTTATGAAGCTTCAGAAGTCTGTCCAAAATCAGGTACCTTCGTGTACAAACGCTACCTACAAAGTCATTTCCTGATAAGGCAGCGAGGCAACAAGTCAAGTTTTCGGACGCAGCCAATAAGTGTGTTTGACTTGAAGCAGCACTGCTCAGTTGTGTCTTCCCATTGGTTCATTGTCTTGATTGCTTTCAGGTGTGTCTTGTTTAGTTCATGTGTATAGCCCTCATGTTCCCATTATCACTTGTCTAGCTTTGGTGAGTGTAGTCAGGTCTGTTTATGTCTTCTTTACAGAGTGTAAGGATACTGATAGCATGGAAGGTTGAGCAGAAACCCCTTATTTGGAGATGTTTAACTGCGTTATTAATACACTGCATGTTCAAAGGTGTAGACCATGAGCTATTACCATTAACTTCAGGTTGCTGTATGAAGACAGTCTCTGTAATAGGTATAATGTCATAACTCTCCAGCTAAACCACAGCTTGCTATATAAAAATTACATGGTATAACATATATTTCAATCAAAGTATTATCACTACCAGTTTAAGTAAAACGGACACCAAAAAGACACCACTAACTGAGGAATTCCTGGAGTGTCAAATGAAAATACACATTATGTAAAATTTGTAGCCCATAAAATTAGACACCCAGGCTATTTTAGAGTTAAGGCAATTATTAGTGAATAACACCCAATGATAACATCTGTTTTTTATAGTATGAGAAAACCTGTTAATTCAAAGTTTCCTTCTAAACTGTTTTCTACTTCTGGGTTTTAAGCAAATCATCATTAACATCACTGAATGCGTGACTTTGCACTTTTGACCGACACTTCAAACAGTGAGCTGATGACATTGGCCACAAGCGTTTGTTTGCATGGTACAAAAATAATTAGGTGTTTTTGCATGGCTTCCCTCGTGATATTGACAGACCAACAGGCTTTCAATTAATGACCAACAGCTCTGAAAGGTTTCATGCAGCAAATGTTTTTACATTTTTGCAAATGTGGAAACAAGAATAGATAGACAGAATCTGTTGAAACAGTTGGCTGCTTTATCTTTCAACAAAAGTTTCTTTGCGAACTCTCCATTACACTTTGCCTCGTTCACAAACAAAATCCTCTGAACAAACATATAATTCTCTGAAGCAAACCAGGACGCCATTAAAATAAAACATCCAATTGTTTCTGACGCTGGGATCCTTCTGAAGTCTCTACAGAGATGCAAACAAGCTGTTTAAACTGGATGCGTTAAAGCGAACGTTCTTTCATTTGTCCTATTTCGACAGACTCAAATGTGTGGAGTATGTCAGAAACTAAACGTGCATCTGTATTCAGTGTAGACAGCGTCCGTGATTATAATGGGTTCTATTTGCTTTTGATGTCACATCCAGTGTAGGCAAATGTCAGCCATTAAGCGACCTAATGCCAGTGGGTGGAGCCTATGGTGCGACGATGTAACTATTGTCTTGCTCTAGAGGCAGTCATATGCATATGCATGTGCCTGTGTGACGTCACAAATAGCACATTATCCAAATGAGCCATTTTTGGAGCTTGATTAAATAAACGCTTTGTTTATAGTGAGGACGTTTTAAGCTATGAAACTCAAAATCAAGGCAAATTTTATTTCTCATGTCATGTCCCCTTTAAGTCCTTTTCTAGTATTTCTTAGAGTACAAATACCAACAGCTTGCATTTGTTTTTGAATGAAATTACAGATGCAAAATGGTCTGTGTGTATTTGTGAGTTGTATTATGAGCTTTCAAAACTAATATATTTTAGCATTTTTTTAGTAAACAGTTTTGATTTTCATTGTGCATTTCTGAGAAGGGATTCTGTTTATTTCTATCCCCCCTTTTCTCAGAAGCTTTCAAAACTGTTGAGAACTGATAGAGGGAATCATGACACTTTGCGTAAACCAGAGCTAAAAATAAACAGCTATAAAGTGACATTAAAGAATTCAAGACTACAATTTAGGCAGCATGAACAGCAATGGAAAAAAATAAAAGCTGTAATTTATTTAGAGAAAATAAATTACATGGCACATTTTTGAGATGCTGACAGGTTATCATGAGATGTCAGGTGAAGAACATTTGAAAAAAAGTGGAAAGACAGAGCTAAATATGGAAGAAAGTCAATTATAGAGAAAAGCTCTCACTTAAATGTAACAATTCCTGAGATAAAAGATATTGCAAATGTTAACAAAAGGCCATAAGATGGACTGTTTCTAAACAAAAAACAACCTTCCTGTTGCAACGGATTGTGTTGCAGTCATATTTTGTTTTTGTTTTTTTTAATGAAAATCTAGTGGATATGGATATAAAATTGATAGTTGGTGAAGTAAAGTGTGCTAGCATCAGGAACATGTCATTCATACAGTTTTTTTTTTTCATACAGTCAAAACTTTAATTGTAGCATTCCTTTAAAACAACATCCAATATATCACTCTCTCATGAAAAGAGAAAAAAAATAGGTAGCTCTCTTGCTTGTTCCAAAAGGTGAACCGCAACTTTGTGCTGCATGCATGTTGCAAACAATGTTATTTTAATGACAACTAAATGATTGCTAATAGTTCAAATTGAATGCACTAACCCATATTTTCACAGGAGATATAGTCCTTGTTTTTTGTTATGCAGAATTAAAGGGTTAGTTCACCCAAAAATGAAAATTCTGTCATTAATTACTTACCCTCATGTCGTTCCACACACGTAAGACCTTCGTTCATCTTCAGAACACAAATTAAGATATTTTTGATAAAATCCAATGGCTCAGTGAGGCCTGCATCACCAGCAATAACACTCCCTTTTTCAGTGTCCAGAAAGCTACTAAAAACATATTTAAAACAGTTCATGTGACTACAGTGGTTCAACCTTAATATTATAAAGTGAAAAGAATACTTTTTGTGTGCCAAAAAAAACAAAATAGTGACTTTATTCCACAATATCTAGTGATGGCGATTTCAAAACACTGCTTTATGAAGCTTCAAAACTTTACAAATCATTTGTTTCGAATCAGTGGTTCAGAGTGCCAAAATCACATGATTTCAGTAAACGAGGCCAGAGATCGTATTATTATAGGGAGATAAGAGGGTCTGTATCGCTTACCATTGGAGAAAGTGTAACGGCTAACTTAATCACATGCGGCAACTCTCAGCCTATCGTTTCGCTATTCAAAACTCCCTCCTGTGTACCGCCAATGCATACCGCCCATACCGCCAGTTAGCATTAGCCGTTACACTTTTTTGGCTAAAGGTTGTAGGCTTGCATTCCAGTGGCTTTGACAAGGCTTCGATACATCATAAGTGTTTTGAAACTTCAATGGTTCACGTGACTTTGGCAGTATGATACGCGCTCCAACCAATGATTCGAAACAAAAGATTCGTAAAGCTTTGAATCTTCATGAAGCAGTGTTTTGAAATCGCCCATCACTAGATATTGTTGAATAAAGTCGCTATTTTGTTATTTTTGGCGCACAAAAAGTATTCTTGTCGCTTTATAATATTAAGGTTGACCCACTGTACTCACATTAACTGTTTTAAATATATTTTTAGTAGCTTTCTGGGCATTGAAAAAGGGAGTGTTATTGCTGGCAATGCAGGCCTTACTGAGCCATCGGATTTTATCAAAAGTATCTTAATTTGTGTTCTGAAGATGAACAAAGGTCTTACGGGTGAGTAATAAATGACATCATTTTCATTTTTGGGTGAACTAACCCTTTAATATTATACAAATCCTGTTTCTTTATTATATTGTTGTTAAGTCATTTTTCCAACACAAATTAGTGTTGATTAAGATTAAGTGTTGATTCAGATTAAGTGTGTGGTTACTACAATGGTTCATTCTTAATGTTATGAAGTGACGAGAATACTTTTTGTGGTTTATGTTGTATATACAGTTTAGTGCTTCTGTGTTCTACGTCAGAATGCAGACTCATTATTGGCCGGCTCCCACGTCAGCATCACACGCATGTGTCGTACTGCGCACGTGAACAGCGTCAGCCAATACTGAGCCGGCGTTCTGACGTAGAACCTGGAAGCGCTGCATTGTCTATACAACGTAAACAGTGTAGGAGACTGACCGGGGAGAGAAGAAATTGTTGAATAAAGTCATTATTTTTGTTTTGTTTTTTCGCACAAAAAGTATTCTCTCGCTTCATAACATTAAGGTTGAACCACTGTAGTCATGTTGACTATTTTAACGATGTCTTTACTGGTTTTCTGGACCTTGAATGTGGTAATTATGTAGCTCTCTATGGGGGATACAAAACCTCTCGGATTTAATCAAAACTCTTAATTTGTGTTCCGAAGATGAACGAAGGTCTTACGGTTTTGGAACGACATGAGGGTGAGTAATTAATGACAGAAATTATATTTTTGGGTGAACTAAGCCTTTAACCACATTCATGTGTTGATAAATATAGAATTCATGAAGCTATAATAAAATGTTTTTTTTTTTTTTTTTTTTTTTTATGTTTAAAAGCAGAGGCTCTGTTCTTTCTTTTGATGTGTTGCATGTTCAGATATTCATACAACAAAATATTCCTGGGGGCCAAGAAGGTTTTGACAAAATGATCAAAAATGCTGGCGTTAACTGGCAACTTTTTAAAAAAAAATGCTGGTGGGATAAGAGTTGAGAGTGCCATATGTGTTACCTATAAGGCAGTGTATTATTATCACATAGATACATCCTCTGGATGTATGAAGAGATAAGTTTATAACATATATAAAATATCCACAGTAAAATTGTATATGTACATTTTAATGACATGTATGTCATTACTTTTAATGTAATATTATATGTAGAAACTCTTGTTTCTCTGCACCCAAATCACATTTCTCTCCTGGTCTGTTTTCATCGGGTCCTGCAAAACTTTATTTTCTCTACTATTCTCTTCTTTTAGCAGAGAAAATAATCCCTCTATCATACTTTACTTTGAGACTGTTGTCAAAACACATGTCAAAATGACAGAACATTTTTAAGTATCTGTAAGTGGTTTTAAAATAAGCTAATCAGGTAATAATGAAAAATATTTAGTTAATAAAGTGTTGAGTAATGTATTACATTTTGAAAATGTGTCCATGTTTTCTGTGTTCATTGTAATTAGAGGTCCAGGCAGTAAAGTTATATTGTTTCTTTTAATATTCTTCCTTTTTTAAAACAGCTTTAACTTTGTGACTATGTGCTGAAAGTCAACAAACTTTGTAAGCAGGTTATTTATGCGGCTAAATGTATTAATCGCAATTATGGGGTAGATTAGTGCTATGGTTGCTTAGAAACAGATATGCAAATTTTGAAGGACCAACAGTGCTAACTCATTTTTGAGAAAAGGACTTCACACACACGTATGAATTTCACACACACATATCCCTCATCTCATAAAGAGTACATTTGCATCTTGTGATATCTGTTTTTGGGACATTAACTGATATGTGTTTTCCCATGATGATATGTGTTATTTATACATTTCAGAGGATAGTGGTTAATGTATGAGCAATTTTCCTGGTATTGAAATAAATTATATGCCTCTGTAAAGACCATATTGCCATCTTTACAGACAGACTACAATCATGTGTACATTCACTTGGGACACATTTGAACAGATTTACCAGCTGCTGTAACCCCAGAGGTAGGATAACTGTTGTCAAATTGTTCATACTGTTTATAAGCAGATGTTGCATGTGTTCATAGTGATAGATTCCGTCTGTGTGGAAAATGTTACAGCAACTAAACTGCCTGGCTGTAGCCATAGAAATAAAATAAACTAGGCTACACTGTGATATGTTTAGTCCTTTGTCTTTTGAGCAAAAGCAAAAGCAGACTGTGTGACTCTGTCTTTGGTCACAACCGACAACATCAGTCCACATCGATTTTGGCCTTCTCATGATTAACATTTACAGTTCCATTTACATTTATTCATTTAACAGACATTTTTATCCAAAACAACTAACATTTGAGGAAATGTACAATATCAACCTGATATCAAACAAACCCAAGCGCTAATGTTGGCAGTGTTTTGCCAAGAATACTTTGGCAGTTGTCTGTGGAAGAAGAATTCTCTTGGGCGGCACGGTTGCTGTGTGCAGAAACAGCTTGCCTCTCAGACACTCAATTCCCATTCGGGGCAGTTTGCACCCACTCTCCATTTAAGTCACCCCTCCCTTTGAAAATGAATTTTGTTGTAGCCGATAACTTTGTCTGAGTTGCATTCTGTGATTTACTTTGCCGCCTCCTCTCACTTGAGCTGCTATCTGTCTGCACCATAGAAATAGGATAAGTGGTCTGGCAAAGAAGAAAGTCTCTTTATCTGCCTAAAAGCCAAAAATGGGGCAGGGATGATATTAGTGCGGTCAAATTAATGAAACAACAAAATAAAATGTGCCCCATGCCTAATATCCACTGACATTTGCGATTTTACTTGGTTTCTTAAGAATAAAAATATGCAACTTCAACTGCAACTTTTTATCACTCTATAGCAGCATTCACTGAACTTTAGCAGCTAGTTAAACATAAAGCACACTAGTGTGATAAACAGTACAATTTTTTTTTTTTTCATATTTTATTGAATATTGACAAAATTATCCACTCAAAAACTGAGGTGCATATGCTCAGATTAATGAGGCCTACAATCAATCAGATCCAAAAAATAAATACAAAACCTGTGCTTATTAAAAGAAAACAAGTTCATAAAAAGATTGAATCCAATATTTGGTGATAAAATAGCATAACGAGAGATTTATAAGCAATTTTTTGTAGGCTGGTCATTTTTCACTGGGAACACCACAAGTATAACAAGGTGGGAAAAAAATGGGAAGTAGTTTTACCCTGTGTGAGCAAAGTCAGTAAGTTTTAGTCCAATGTGATAATTTCTGGAAAAAGAAAATCCTCTCCAGGTCAAAATGACCTGAACACAACATAAGGATTAAAGATGCAGTGTGTAAATTTTAGCGGCATTTAGCAGTGAGCTTGCAAATTGCAACTAACGGCACACACCCCTCGCACCCCTCCCTGTCAGAGAAGCTATGGTGGCCGCCTGTGAAGCAATGAGGTTTCTTCTTACTTTTAACAAAGAAATCTCTGCTTCTAATAAACCAGACGACTACTACTACCACTGCTACTACGACTACTACTACTTTGTGCATATTGAACGTAGTGATGATGCAAGCTGTCTCTAAAAACACAAATGATTTAGAAGAACAACATAGTGACTAAACACGCTCTGTAGAGTGTTTGTCCGTTTAGGGCTGCTGTAGAAACATGTCACCGCATAATGGCGACTTGACATGTAGGGGGAACCCACAGTGAATAAGATAGAAATGGCTCATTGTAAGGTAATAAAAACATAACGGTTCATTATGTAAGGTATTTATGCACCACTGAAAACATTGTTATGTATATTATATTGCATTTCTGTCAATAGATCCTCCCAAATTTTACACATTGCACCTTTAATGCACCACTTCTCTATCTTTAATTATTAATTTTTGGTTAAAATTTTGTTTCATTTTTTTCCAAGCAGGTATTATATTATAATTCAGAAAAATCACACAAACAAGACTTCAACAGAATGATTACGATTATAATGTTGCATATGACAACAGTTGAATAAACAAGGAGTTAATACTGGCTAACGTATATTTTAGATATATTGCCTGTTACTTTTCTATTTTTGCTCCACCAACAAAACAGTTTTTGTACACTCTAAGAAAAAAAAAGGTGCTATATAGTACTAAAAGTGGTTCTTTGGCTCGTAATCATAGGGAAACCACTTTAAGTGCCGTATAGCACCAAATCTTGGTTCTTCAGTGGTTCTTCACCAGTACTTCACCTGTTCTTTGGGATGACTGAGGTGCTATATGTAGCACTGCTACCATATACAGGACCTGTTAACCCCCTGTATGGTTCTTCAGTGGTTCTTTGGGGTGGTTAAGGTGCTATATAGCACCACTGCCATACAAAGAACCTGTTAAGTCCCTTTAAAGGTTCTTTACGAGCCAAAAAAACACTGTTGGTGCTGTTTAGCATAATTTTTGTTGAAGAAATAAAATGTGGTATGACACCTCTTATGGGTTCTACATAGCACCATTTGACAAAGGTGCTTTAGAGCACCTTTAAAGATATGGTGCTACATAGCACCAAAAGTGGTTCCCTTATGATTACGAGCCAAGAACCACTTTTAGTGCTATGTAGCACTTCTTTTTTTTTTTAAAGTGTACAGCTAAAATGAATTGAAGCAGATAAGACCGGAAGCCTTGACACAAAAACGTTACAATAGCCACACCCACTCCGAATAAGCAACTAAACACAAAATAGGTGACAAACATAATAAGTAATCATGGAAACCAACAAGACAATCAGAAACCAAGGGAACTAATGGAACAGGAACCAAAACTAAAAAAACTACAATGCAGAAACAATGTGATGAACAAAACCTGACATACTGTAGGTGTTTTATATATTTACACATTTAAATTATATGCGATTTGATATTACACTTAAGAAAATTAACCATTGTTTTACTACAAATAAAACCAATATATTATAGTTATAGTTAAATTATAGTTAAACCATGGTAACTACAAATTAACCATGGTTTTGCTACTCTAACCATAGTTTAACCATGGTAATTGTGGTAAAACTGTGGTTATACAAATGGTAATCAATCCACCCAAAAAAATTTTTTAACCATGTTTAATTTTCATAAGGGTAAAATTAGAACTGAATTTATTCATTTACTACAAGGTGATTGTGCCCCAATGGCAGTAGTTGCCTTACACAAACTGTATCATTTCTGTATAGATTGAGTGGCTGACATGTTTTTAGGATTATGCATATGCGTAACAAAGCAACAATCTATCTATGCTCTCTCCTTTACAGCAACATAATCAACATGCATTTTAACAGTGTTACATTTTGTAAAGGCTACAGTAACAAAAGTAGCATTGGTTCGAGCGATTTATTGTAAAACTGGATTGATTAAACATCATGAGTTTTGACTTCAAAAAAAGGCACTTTTATTTATTTTTTATTTTCTTGCACGGAATTACAGAACTTAGGCGTAATTAGCGCTTGGGTAAACAAACCAAAATTAATGCACGCTTTGGGATTCACTGAACAAACAAAGCCAAGGCTTAACTCCATGGTTTCTATTTGAATACAGACAATACAAAGCTACCCTCATTTAGCTCCTCTTCTCTTTCAGCCTCCATGACAGTCTTTCAGTATTTCTCACATACTTTTGACACAGAAGTTCTCCATACCATCTGAGCATGCTCTAGGCATTCAGGTGTCAGGGGAGACTCTCAAGTGGATTCCTCTAAACCCGGGTCATCTTTGATATGCAGCACCCAGCTCTCTGCAGCCAGGGGATTTCTCTGAGGTAGCTCTCTGATAGACAGTGATGGAAAAATACAGGTAGAGACACCAAAGAGGTCTCAGCAGACCCTCTCTGAAGGGTGATGAACAGTGTTCTTTGGTTAAAACTAGTTACAAAAACTGGTTTCTTCCTCAGGTAAGGAAGACTGTGAGTAACAACTCCACCCCACCTGTGAGCCTTTAGGGCTTATGTTTCTCCAGCTAGTTTCAGACAGACTGATATTTGTCACAGAGGATGTTTCTAAAGTATTTCATTTTTTTTTTTTTTTTTTTTTTTTTTCAGCCTTATGTTTTATTCACTATATTTCTTCTGACAGAATGGAGCTCATGATTCTAATAGTCAAATTAAAAAGTACAATGCAGAAAAACATGTTGTTTTGTGAATAATCATCACAGTATTCCAGTATTCACAGCAGATTATTTCAGTCTTTGAAACAGCTTCTTTCATTTAGAGAGTTTTATTTTTCATTCTCCGTTTAAAATCCCAAAAGCAAAGCTGCACAATCTGCTGTCTTTCCAAGGAGCCCTAAGTCCTTTTTGAATGGGACTAAGTTTCCCTGAGGACATGATGCAAATTTTCCTTGCACAACCTTTGAAATCGAGGATAGGAATCTCTCTCTCTCTCTCTCTCTCTCTCTCTCTCATATATACAGTATATATCTATACACTGTAAAACATTTTCAGCTGGTTAAACTTAGAAATGAAAGTTCACCTGCTGCCTTAAAAATGTGAGTTAACTCAACTAAACATAAGTTAACTCAACTTGAAGATAATCTTTGTTTCAACTCACAAATAGTCAAGACAATGCATTACTTGAAGTTTAAATTTTAACTTAAAGTAATGCGTTGTCTTGACTATTTTTGAGTTGAAACAAAGCTTATCTTCAAGTTGAGTTAACTCACATTTTTAAGGCAGCAGGTGAACTTAAATTTCTAAGGCCTCGTCCACACAGAGACACGTTTCTGTGAAAACGCACAAATTTTGTATCGGATAGGCGTTTCGCCCACATGGATCCGGCGTTTTCGGAAGGTGAAACCGCTATTTTTTGAAACCGGGTCCTAGAGTGGATAAATATGAAAACGCCGTCTTTGCGTTTTCGTGTGGACAGCCTATCCGTATATTTTGTGAAACGAAGATGTAATCACCCCACGTGTCGACCCTAGTCAGACGCCGCTAACAGCACAAAACAGCAACAACAACAGCAAACTCTAGATGCTTGTGTTCGTGCTGCCGAAGCTACTGAGCCAAAATAAAGCGTTATTTCTAAGTTTTACAATAGTTTGTGTACAGCGCGCAAGGTTTATGCGCATGCTCCAAGTCTTATTCGCTGTTTTAAGTGTATCTGTGGCAGAATTACAGCGCCACATACTGGTCTGGCATGTATACTACATCGTTTTGAGTCGTTTCAGTGGTTTCGTGTGGATACAGATATTTCTTGAGACGAGAAAAAAAAAAGATCGGATTGAGTAAGCTCTGGCTTCGTGTGGACGTAGTCGAAGTTTAACCATATATTATATTATGTATATATATACACACACACACACTATATTGCCCAAAGTATTGGGACACCCCTCCAAATCATTGAATTCAAGTGTTCCAATCACTTCCATGGCCACAGGTGTATAAAATCAAGCACCTAGGCATGCAGACTGCTTCTACAAACATTTGCTTCTACAAACTTCTACAAACAAAAGACATCCTAACTGTAATCCAAAATTTCCAAAAAGAATCCAAAAAGAAAATTAATTCCATCTAAACAATCTAAAATCATACAATTTTCAAAAGTACAGAAGTGGTTCAAGTCCCCTCCAAACGATAGCAGAGACATTTCTGGAAAAAAAAAAAAAAAAAAAAAAAAAAAAACAGCGTTTATTACACTGAAGCAATGAGGGCTTGTAAAGTTGTGTGCTGACACTGCTCTTTCTGATATCTCGTTGTCAGCCCTTTTTCAGTCAGTCTGGGAACATCCTCGTTCCAGGGTTTATGTGAATGGATATGTTTTATTGTGCTTATAAAACACCTTTCTTCTTTCAGGTTAATTAATTTAGCTGTTCCTTGTTGAATAGTATTTTGGCAGGAGCAGTCCCGTAAGTTTGGGAAAGCCAGTTAGAATTGCCTAGGCTGCCAGAATCGTTTAATAAACTCTGCTGCTGTCATGGCTTTTCAGATACAATTTGGAGATTGGCAATAACCATGACAGAGCTTGTAACAAAGGACTTTGACATCTCATTGAAGTCCCTATTGATGTCTGGCTAGAAACTTTGTAAAAAAAAAAAAAAACGTGAAATACCTCTCTTAGAGATAAATCAGTGATGAATACAATTTGAGTGAAGAGCAAGTGGTTTCAATGATGGTGAGAAATCCTTGTTTTAAAACAAGATGTGACAGTGTCATGACGTTCTTCCCTTTAACAAGCAATCAAATTGAAGTGTGTTGCCAACACTTCAGACATACTCCAAGAAGTGTGGAGAGGGGTAGGGTAGCAGGGTGTGTTAATTGAAGTAGAGAAGCCCTGCACCCTGTAAGTGTCTGTCGTAAACATGGCTCTTGGATCATAAGTACCGGGTAGGGACCAACATGGAAAAAATACTTTAGAATTAAAAAAGGTGATTGTCAATGTGAACATCAGAGTGAAGCATGGACTATGTCTGCAACTGAAGGCAGATGCCCTGCTCCCCATTTAGTCACAGACTGATATATATACAAGTGCCAAAACCATTAATTTTGCAATGTGGGGTGTTCTGCAGCTGCAGATTATTGCAGGAATAGCAGGGGCACAATTAGTTGCACTCCCATGCATCACTGCTGGAGAGAACTTAAGTCAAAGAAGCCAGTCTTGTCCTGAATAAAAATCGACTTTTTACTTAATGTCTCGTGTTTTAACACATTGTTATGCAGTTGCTAGGATGATATGGGTGGTTTCTGTGTGGTTGCTTACAAGACCACCTCACTGATTTTCTGGTACCTATATATGTGACCCTGGACCACAAAAGCAGTCATAAGTTGCACGGATATATTTGTAGCAATAGCCAACAATACATTGTATGGGTCAAAATGATCGATTTTTCTTTTATGCCAAAAATCATTAGGATATTAAGGAAAGATCATGTTCCATGAAGATATTTTGTAAATTTCCTACCGTAAATATATCAAAAAATTATTTTTGTAAGAGAATATGCATTGCTAAGGACTTAATTTGGACAACTTTAAAGGCAATTTTCTCAGTATTTTGATTTTTTTGCACCCTCAGATTCCAAATTTTCAAATAGTTGTATCTCGGCCAAATATTGTCCTCTCCTAACAAACCATACATCAATGGAAAGCTTATTTATTAAGATGAAAATTTGACCCTTATCATTGGTTTTGTGGTCCGGGGTCAAATATGGCTTGAGTCCCACTTCAATAGCTAAATTAGCTTGCACCCAAATAATCCATTTGTAATCAGACGGAAAAGCTTTTCCCAGGTGAAAAAAGTACACTTCTATAATGTATTTAAAGTGCTCTATTTTCACGCACTAATTTCGTATAAGAAGTACTAAAGAAGAATTTTAGTATATTAAGATAATCTTAAGAACATCTAAGTGTACTCAACTGTGCTATTTTGAAACACCATGAAATATGAACTAAAATGTGCTTTTAATGTACTATTTCTGTATTTAACATTTTAGTTCATATTTCATGGTGTCTCAAAATAGCACAGTTGAGTACACTTAGATGTTCTTAATATTGAGAAGTACTAAAGAAGAATTTTTAGTATATTAAGTACAAAATTAGTGCAAGAAAATAGAGCACTTTTAGTACATTATAGAAATGTACTTTTTTTTTTTCCACCTGGGTTATGATTGAGCTCAATCCAAGTGAAATTTTGGTCGAATTGAAGGGGGTGGTGAAGACCAAAATAATCTGATCAACAGGAAAAAATTAAGCATTTAAACAATTAAAATTGACTATATGTTCTCAATCAGATCAGCAGTGCCGTCATGTGTATGTTTACATATGTTTTATGTCATACGAACATATGTTTATGTCTCATGTCTTACAAACTTGTCAGTAGATGAGACTAAATGTCTACTAAATATTTGCTTAAAAAAAGCTCTTCTGACATAAATGTCAGTTTCTATTTAGATATGTCATGAAGAAAAAACTTGTGGTAGCTCAATACGCTGCGCTTGGGTTTTGTTTAAAATACATGTAATGCACATGTAAACTAATATGTCAATCAGATTGCAGTGTTTAGGGTTCATGTAAAGAGCACTTTCAGAATCAGAAATCGAATTGGATTCATTCCGACTGATGAAAATTTGTCCATGTAAGCATACCTACTACGGTGATTCAATGGATTTTTTTTCAACCATTTTCTTTTATGATCACCACTAAGAACACTTCTCAATAAGTTGCACTTTTGGGGTTGCACAATTTGGGGTATCATTCATGTTCGCAACACAGAACTTGTTCCAGTGTTTAATGTTTAGTGTTTGGAGTTCATTGAAATCCCTATCCCTAGAATTAGCAATAGCAAAAGTGATACTTACCTTAGAAATAATTTGGTCCTTTGACATTTTAAGAATCTCCAGAATTTCATTTTGTCTTTCATCTACTTAACATGCAGACATCTGTTGCAGCAGACGTTTTCCCTAAACTTCCTGCTTGGGAAGATATGACAGCAGAGAACAAAACCCAAAGGTGTTGCAAAACCCAGCTTGCCTCTGGAACAAAAATACTGGGGGAAAAACAACACAGGCTAATATATCTTACTTTGATGTATTTATCAGTTCTGTTTTACAAATAACCCAATCAATATGGCAGTTAGCACATGCTGATAAGTGAGGCAAACACATTGATATACATGAACGAAATCACAGAGAAAACATTATTCAGAGTCTGTCATGAGATTATGTAACAATCCCATCATAAAATGAGAGCTTCAGCAATCATATTTCTCCTGTGATCTAAAATGGACTGACTGGCTATGGATTGACTATGATTGGACAAGCAAATGCAATCATACTGTAGGTAAATGTTAGCTAACCAAATGATTCAGTGGAAATTCTATTTAAAAACAAATACGGCTAGGAAGGGAAACATTGTTTTAAGGGAATAAAAAAAATCTCTAATGCACTTTTTCTTTGGAGAAGGTTCTGCAACAGCAGATTATTGAAGCAATAGCGAGGGAACCATTAGCTGTGAACTGTGCCTACACCTCCATGCATCACTGCTGGAGAGAGATGGAGAACTTTAGTCAAAAGAAGCCAGCCAGCAGAGATCTGCTTCTGATGAGAGCATGCTGAGACCCCCTGCAAACATTCACCATTCCTCACTGCATGGAAAATGGAACTTAGTGACGCTAAAAGTTTAAACTTTTCAAAGGTGATCCCGGAATTGCTTCTGTGGAAGGCTTTTTTAAAAGAATCTAAGGCCTCAGTTGACCCTGTCACAAGATTATCTCTGAAAATTGCAAATAGGATTTTCTGTTTTGCTCTGTCACCAATAAGGACTGTTTTGTGCCTTTCCAAATGACCCATGCTGTGCATCATCAATGGGATGGAGCAAGACATATCTTTCCATTAGGATGGTGTTATTTTAATTACTCTAGAAATTACAGCAGATGGTCCATATTTGCCAGGAGCGGAAACAGAAGTCGAAGATGCAGTACATTGGAGAATTGTCTATTGAATAATGAATTAATTTGAGCTTCACACCTCCTTCCTTCGAGATTTGCCCATTTCGGAAGTGACAGGCTGGAGCTATGTAATTAGATGCGGCTCTACAAATGGTGAATATCAAACATGCCGCGTTCTCCTGATTTCTTCCCAAAGTGCCTTTGTATCTGACCTTTTGTAATACATTTGGAATGGTATGCTACCATATGCATATTTTGTGCTGATTTTGCACTGTCAACATGGTACTTCAATTTCATTCAGCCACAACAAATAAATCTAAATAGAATCCTTGGTGTAATTGTAAGGTAGGTATCAGCGCTCTTGGCTACATGTATTCTGGGAAGCTTAACTCAAATATGTCCCCTTAGAATAGTGGTGCAATTTACAGAAATGGCTATTTCACGAAATGGCTTTCTTTTATGTTTTCTGTTTAGAGGCACTTATCTTGCTGATTCATTTTTACTGTTCCCCTGGTTTTCTCCAGCCAGGACACTCTGTTCTGTTACCTGCTTGTGTTGTGATAAAGATAAAAAAAGACATAATTATATTGTGGTGAAGGTCATCCATCTGTAAAGTAAGGATGGGACACATTAATCTTCCCCCAATGTCAATACAGTATCTAAGGCCACATGTAGCTATAGCTTCTCGAGCACCTAATGAGGTGTTGACTTGCCAAATTTTAGTCATACTCAGAAATTTTGGAATATTGTTTCTTGACAAGATGTTCACTAAAAGCCCATATTTCATCAAAGGTGAATCTGAACTGATTGATACTGCAACAGTATCTTTATGTTTTAAATCAAAAGCACTCTATGTAATTATTTCAGCTAGAGTGGTCCTGTCTTAAGGCACAATGCAAAAAGATTCGAACAACAAGCCAATCAAAGGAGCGTGCAGGCTCTCACTCGAAATGGATAAGTACATAATCTAATTAACAAATATTGAAATATTTTAAAATTAATAAAATAATGATTGACTGATACAGTCTTTGTGATAGAATTGACTTGTTTGTTCAGATATAGAGTTCTAAGTTTGAGCAATCATGTTTCCTTTAATTAATTTTCAAGATCTGAGGTCAAATATCCCTTGTTGCTTTTGGTTACTGTTTAAAGGTCATGCAAAATATTTGAACCTTTTTAACATTTAAAAAAAAAAAAAAACACATAGTGCCTGAGATTATCATTGTCATAGTTTGCATGTTCTTTTTTGGCTGGTTAGGAAAAAAACTTAACGTGATTAACATGGAATTGATACTTTTTATTGTCAGGATACAGTGTTAGTGATCATCCTACAGGATCTGGATCATCCTATAGTAATGTTACTGTGTTTCATACAAGTTAAGCTCTGTGGACCACATCTGTGACATGCTATCGATTACAAAAAAAAAAAATCCCTCAGTTTGTTAAAACAAGCACAAATCATGTTTACAGCGATGCGCTTGGAAATGGAAGTCAACCCTTTTAAAGGAGTAAGTGCACTACAAGTTTGATTGCCTTCTTCAGAAGAAAGGTCAGGGATGATTTCACATCACAACTTATATGATCCATTTACTTCAAAGTTTTCCCTGAGATAAAGTGTTTTTCATAAACACTTTTTTGTTATAATGGTTGAATCTCTCTTCACATCCTGATAGTAATCAATAATAGAAGTGGTCTAAATATTAAAAAATAAAAAAAATAAAAAAAATACATATCTTCTGTGGAAGTCTCTCAGAACCAAAAAAATATTCATCCAGATAGGCCGTCTTACCTGCCTGTCAATGTATGTATTTCCATACCTTGGCGCACCCTGCTCACACAGACACCACACATCCTCAGCATGTTCCATGAGGCTATGCAGAGTTGTACAGACAATCACTGAGCTCCACCTTTTACGGTTCTTCCTGAACCAAAACAACGAGTTAATGCTGCATTACACCATGTTGTAATTACCGTAATTAAGAGATGGCAACCTGTGACATTCTATTTGGAGCTGTTCAGAATTATGTGTTTCAATAGCAACACTGTCAATGACAAAATGAGTCTGCAGCAGTCAGTTGTTTACGTTTATTATTACTATAATGTTATGTGCTTTGAGACATTAGGTAATTTAGCGTCGTCTCTCTGAAAGAATTGTCATGTTTTGAAGGAGGCATGGCTTTGGAGAGCGCTCTGAAGGGAGGGTGGGATCTTATATTTTCAAAGCTAGCTTGCTATTGCTAGCCTCTCTGAAATTGCCTACCCTACCTTTAACATTACCTGAAAGACATGCTCTTATCCTAGTCATGACTCTTGCTTTATCAAATTCTGAGTTAGGGAAGACTAACAGTTTTGGATCTTTTTTTTTTTTTTTTTTTTTTTCCCTGGGCTGCTATTGGATCTTTTTGTCTGTCTGTCTATCAATCTGACAATTCTTCTACTGTAACAGAAGGCTAGACATCATTTTGGTCATAAGAGTAAGATATAAGCTGTCACTGTCTATAGGAGTAGGCTGTGCTATCTTTCAAGGTAAGAAATGCTTTAATCCTGTCTTAGCAAATAAAATACCGCAACGACCTTTACAGACCTTTGCGTGGTTGGAACTACAGCTCTCGAGTTGTGGTTACAAGCATAGTTTCTTGTTAAAATGACATGTTGACTTAAATAGTCATGGTCTTGGGCACAATAAGCAAGCTAACATTCAGTACATTCTATATCTTTAATCCCATATATATATATATATATATATATATATATATATATATATATATATATTATATATATATATATATATATATATATATATATATATAATATTTATGTTGTTTATGTAAATTAACTATAATAATATTAAACGCATTAACTGCAATCTGTAATCTCTAATTTATTAACTACCACCAGCACATGACTACATTAATCACAATCCTATATTGTTGAACTAACGTGGTTCAAACGACAGAGGTGCGACTGGTTTTGGGAAGCGTTCGTGACTAGCTAGTTAGTTTCCTCAACCATGCATCGTACTATGGTGATTAAACAGTAAGTTATGTCGCTGTATGGGAAATGCACCCCAGGATGTTAAGAGATAAACTGTAGCTAGTGTCTGAGAGTGCATATTTTAGGAACAGACAGAGAAGACCTGTTGTTATTCATATCATTGCATCTGAATCAGATCTGGAAAAAAAAAAAAGAAAAAAAAAAAAAAAGGTACAATCAGAACTAGCCACACAGCTGAAAGCATTAATGAATGCGACCATGAATACAGATCACTGGAAAAAGGGCACCGAAGCTGTCTAAAAGGACTGTCATAGAAAATAACCCAAACAATCCAAGGTTTTTATTCAGTACAGTGGCTAGATTAACAAATAAACAGATGTCACCTGAATTGAATATTCCATCACAGTTTAGTAGTAACAACTTTATGAATTTCTTCACTGAGAAAATCGAAAGCATCAGAAATACAATTGTTAATGTACAACTTTGACAGTGTTTTATGATTCAGTCTCAATTATCGCCCCTCAAGAACAATTGCAGAGCATTACAGTTATAGGACAGGAAGAGTTAAATAAACTTATTACATCTAAATCAACAACATGCTTACTAGATCCAATACCCACTAAACTACTGAAAGAGTTGTTACCTGTAGCAGAAGAGCCCCTTCTCAATATTATTCAGTTAATTATCTCTGGATTATGTCCCAAGACCGTTGAAGCTGGCAGTTATTAAGCCCCTCATAAGAAACCACAACTAGATCCAAATTAATTGGCAAATTATAGACCCATTTCAAATCTTCCATTCATGTCTAAAATACTAGAAAAAGTTGTGTCTGCTGAATTGTTCTCCTGCGAAAAAATATCTATGAAAGATTTCAGTCCTGATTCAGGCCCCATCACAGCACAGAAACTGCTTATTAAAATTACTAATTACTTACTTCTAGCTTCTGACCAAGGCTGCATCTCAATATTAGTTTTACTTGATCTTAGTGCTACGTTCAACACTATAGATCATATACTCTTATATCGACTACAAAATTACACTGGTATTCAGGGACAGGCATTAAGGTGGTTTAGATTCTACCTATCATACTGTTACCATTTTGTTTATTTAAACAGGGAATTATCCAAGTTAACGTCAGTAAATTATGGAGTGCTGCAAGGGTCTGTGTAAGGCCCTTTACTATTTTCAGTATACATTCTGCCCCTTGGTAATATTAGAGAAAACAGTTTCCACTGTTACGCCGATGATATTCAGTTATTCATGACCAGATGAAATCTCTAAATTATCCAAGCTGACAGAGTGTTGAAGATATAAAATATTGGATGACCAGTAATTTTCTTCTGTTAAATTTGGATAAGACTGAGGTATTATTTATTGGAACAAAACCTGTACACAGAATCTCTTAAAACACAATTTGCATCTAGAAGGATGTACAGTTACTTCATCCACTACAGCAGGGATAGGCAACGTCGATTAGCTCCAACCCTAATCAAACACACCTGAACAAGCTAATCAATGTCTTCAGGATTACTAAGGCTACAGGCAGGTGAGGTTTTTTTTTTTTTCAGGGTTGGAGCTAAACTCTGCAGACAAGTGGCACTCAGGACCGACGCTGCGTATCCCTGCTCTACAGTTAAAGACTGATCATTATATTAGACAGCAACTTGTCTTTTGAAAATCATATTTCGTATGTTACAAAAAAAGCCATCTTCCAACTCAGAAACATTGCTAAGCTACAGAACATGTTATATGTTTCTGGTGCAGAAAAGCTAGTTCATGCATTCATAACCTCTAGACTGGATTACTGTAATGCACTACTTGTCCTGCATCTTCAATAAACAAGCTACAGTTGGTCCAAAATGCAGATGCTAAAGCTCTTACCAGGTCAAGAAAATATGACCAGACAGTATAGCACCAATTTTATCTTCTCTACACTGGTTACCTGTTAAGTTTTATATCAACTACAAAGTATTGCTACTGACCTGTAAGGCCCTAAATGGTTCAGCTCCTGTGTATTTAACTGATCTTCTATTGCCCCTACAATCCTTCATGCTCTTTAAGGTCACAAAACTCTGGACTCCAAGTCCACTAAAGGAGGGAGAGCGTTTTCATATATGGCTCTTAAACTCTGGAATAGTCTTACTGATAATGTTCGGGGCTCAGACACACTCTGCCAGTTTAAATCTAGACTAAAAACACATCTCTTTAGCCAAGAATTCACATAATACATCTTATAACCTTGTCCTCCAGTTATATCAGATGAAATGCACATGGATATCTTTTGCTTGAAATGTTAAGAACAGCAGCTACGCTAATTATTTTCCATTCACTTTTCTGTTTCTACCTTGGGATTCTAGGTTTGGACCTAGCCTCTTATGAAGATTTCAAATGACCCAAAACTTTAAAGAGATGATGCCAACCCTTGCTAAGAGATGATGCCAACCCCTGCGAGGATTTCAGATGATGCCAAGTCTAAATTAACATACACAACTGCCAGATTTTCTTTATATTGTAATCATTATGATCACAATTTGTAATAACTGCTTTAATGATATCATTGTTTCTGCAAAAATGAATACATGATATTAGCTAACTGCATGATTTGTACTATCTTAGAACTGTACATTTCTTGACATATGGACATTACTACATATCACAGTCACCTCTGATAACAAATTACTCTAAATTGTAATGTAGAAACATGCATTTTCTGTAAAGGTGCTTTGAAATATGTATTGTGAAAAGTGCTATACAAATAAATGTGAATTGAATTGAACTGTTTCTCACAAAAAATAAAATTATTAATTTAAAAAATATCATTTACTCACTCTCATGTTTTTTCCAGATCCATGTTACTTGGGAAAAAAAAAAAAAAAACTTTTCCACGTAATGAAACTGTGTGGGGACTGGAAGAAAAAAAAAAGTTTTAATTTTTGAGTATTATTATTTAAACCATCTCTCTCTCATGTAACTTTTCTCCAATGTTTTCCAGCAATTTTGGACATTTTTGTTGAATGCCCACACAGGGAACTTTAAATTAAAACCAGAACATCAACTAACGCAATCACTACAAGCCAAAGTGAGCGGTTAAATTGGATGAAAAGTAACTATTGATGCATATTTGCCTCTAGCTGCCACTACTGGCATTAACTTAATTTGTTCAAGAAGAAGACAGTTAATTAACTGAATCACTGTCACTGCTGCTTAGAAGGAGCAGGCCACTTATATGCAGTTTGAATGATCTTCGGTGACTTTTCTCAAGCTGTCAAATGCTTACTGGATTTTACTCAGAATGATAATTTTGGACAGGGAAAGCATGTAGCCCACTGTCTGGTGAAATTAATTGGGGACTATAGGGAGACTCTTTACCCTCAGCTCATGGAAGTGAAAGAAACATTGAAGAACCGAACGCATAGTGTCCTGTTTTTGTTCTCCTCATTTAATTCCTAACCATGAGCATTTCCCTCATACATCATAATAAAATACCGCTCGCACCAAATTAGTATTAACTCTAATGCATTGTCCTCCAGTTTTATGTTCACCTCACAATTCTTACAGAGTTTCCTGACTTAATTAATCAAATCAAGTTTATGAAGCCCATAATGTTAAAGAGAGATATTTGTTTAAATAAGCCAGAATAAATGGCTTAGTGTTTTGTTAACCGTATCACAGATTGGCAAGGTTTACCATTCAAAATGAGAAAATTGATGCATGTGAAAACATGTAAAACATGTTAATATTTGTTCACTTGGGACTGTGAAACTGTTCCACTGAATAGGAAACAAAGGTAATTTTAACAAGCAGACACAGCCAGCAGTACCAGTTATCAATTATGTGCACAAAAGTTACCTGAGATGAAGGAAGTGTTGATGTAATTGTTTTCACCAGTATTTTTTTTCAACCTGTCAAATAAGACTAGTACAAGAGAACAAAGTCTCTGGTAACAATGGCCATGTTCACAAAGCAGTATTGAATACAGTTGTCAGTCCTGCATTTGAGTCCTTAATACAGTTACATTCACACACAGTTCAGTTATTTACTCAAACCCGTACATTTTCAGGACTCACAACCACATTCTTGGAAAACCTGTGGTGCGAGAGAGCTGCTCTGTGCTGCACAAACACGTGTCTGTTTCCGTGTGTGGTTTCTGTAACTTACAGCGACGGAGATATGAGCTGTATGTCATCTGAAGGTTTTAGATCCAGTCACTGTTCTCCACCGGAGCGGCTCCTGTCAGTTTTGTGTTTTAAATGCGACTGAAATGCTCTACTCTCAACCCAGATATAAACGGTACTGTCAGTTAATGAAGGTTTGACGGATGAACTCGCGGCTCAATTGGACTCTTGTCGTGTCAAAAGTTATAAGACTTTTCAGTTTTATGGATGTCGCCATCTTTGCTATAACGTTGGTCACTGTTGCTGTGGTTACTTGTAAAAGAATATGGGATTGACTCCAGTTGCACATTCATACAGACAGTATTTGAGACACAACTGTAAGTTGCTGTATAAATGGTTCATTTCGAGACTCACACGGTAATTAAATGGGGTTTTCAATCCCAAAATATGACAGTGTGAACGTAGCCATTGATGTTTGTTAAACTATTACTTTTTAATAAATGACAAAGGAATAGTTACATTTGAAATGACAATTCTGTCAATATTTGCCAGCATTTTTGATCATTTTTTACAAAATTTTCATGTCCCCCAGAATATTTTGTTGTATGAATATCTGAACATACAATATATCAAAAGAAAGAACATAACACTTGCTTTTAAACAATGTAACAATGTAGAATATATATATTCTAGCTTCATGCATTCTTTTTTTTTTATCAACACTTGAATGTGGGTAAGTTATAAAAAAAAAAGCAATATTTTGAACAAAAAGCTGAGAAACTCATGTTTTTGTCAAAGACTACGTCCGGATTTAATTCAGAACGATGATCAAAACATAGATGGAGTAGATCGAGCCCATCAACACCCCCAAAGCTTCAGTCCTGTACCTCTTCCTGGGTCGACATTTCATTTGGTAACGTTAGGCAGTTGATTTATATGCTGCTTAATGTTTGATGATTATGTTAGATTACACATAAGCAATGCTTCAATCACTTGTTTCCGCATGTGTTTGGATCTGGAGATTCGTTTCTCGTTCAGGAGTTGCGTAATAGTACAACTGTTAAAACCTGGATTGCCGGAAATGTCATCAATGGCGGGGAAAAAGATATTAAGCTTATGAAGCCCTAAACATGTTTTTGCCAACAGATATGTAGGTTTATGTGTTGATAATAACTGATCCATGCTGGAAATGGAGAAGGGCGGCAAATCATTTTGTTAAAAATTACTTATGATTTGATTTACTATAATCAAGCTGGTTTTCATCCAGTGAACAATATAGTAGATTAAGACCCTGTGTCCACCAAAGCATTTTTAGCCTGCTAAAAAGGCCTAGCTATGAGCGCTTGAGAGCGCTTCTGCAGCGCAACTGGGTTTTTTTTTACTTGTAACTGATTTCGCAGATAATTTGTTTCAGACTAAAAATGTCGACACAATGTTGAGTACTTGCTATGTATGTTCGGAGACTAGCAAGATTATTTTCTCATCCATTTTGTTCCGTTCTTTGCTTGTTGGTGTCGTTGTACAGCAAGAATATTGTGACAATGATTAAATGGCTGGCTAAAAAGTGACAGTGAGGAGCGCAGCCAAAGTCTCTTTAAAGGGTTAGTTCACCCAAAAATGAAAATAATGTCATTAATTACTCACCCTCATGTCGTTCTACACCCATAACACCTTAGTTCATCTTTGGAACACAAATTAAGATATTTTTGATGAAATCCAATGGCTCAGTGAGGCCTCCATTGCCAGCAATGGTACTTCCTCTCTCAAGATCCATAAAGGGACTAAAAACATATTTAAATCAGTTAATGTGAGTACAGTGGTTCTACCTCAATATTATAAAGTGATGAGAATATTTTTTTGTGCGCCAAAAAAAAAACCAAAATAACAACTTTTTAACAATATCTACTGATGGCCGATTTCAAAACACTGCTTCATGAAGCTTCGGAGCTTTACGAATCGAATCAGTGGTTCGGAGCGCCAAAGTCACATGATTTCAGCAGTTTGATACGCGACCCGAATCACTGATTCGACTCAAACGCTCCGAAGCGGTGTTTTGAAATCAGCCATCACTAGATATTGTTAAAAAGTCGTTTTTTTTTTTTTTTTTTGGCGCACAAAAAATATTTTCTTCACTTTATAATATTAAGGTAGAACCACTGAACTCAATATGTTTAAATATGTTTTTAGTACCTTTATGGATCTTGAGAGAGAAAGTACCATTGCTGGCAATGCAGGCCTCACTGAGCCATTGGATTTCATCAAAAATATCTGAATTTGTGTTCCAAAGATGAAGGAAGGTCTTACGGTGTAGAACGAGGGTGAGTAATAAATTACATTATTTTCATTTTTGGGTGAACTAACCCTTTATAACAAGTAATTTCACTCGGTGGCCATCTTTGAAACGCCTCTCGGGCATTCAAGTGAAGCTCCTATCTCTTTGAATGGGGAAACATCAAATTCTCTAAAGCTGTTTGCCAAGCTTTCGATTATATTTCATATTTGAAATCACCAATGAAATCTGACAACAACTGTCTCATAAATTTTGTTTCTAAACACTCGAATCATGACAAAAAAAAAACAAAAAAAACAAAAAAAACTATTTTTCAGGCTGGATCAAGCTAATACGCATGTGCAGTCCTAAATGCGCGTCTCTTGTGTCTCATTTCGGAGGCGCGCGTCTGACTGTTTCTATTGGAACCGGAGCTTCTAACGGCCGCTGCAGTGACGTGATGACTTTACCAATCAGCGATTGGCTCTTATTTAGAAGGCGGGACTTATTCCGCCATATTGCATGTTGTACTTTCTCCCATTCAAAACAATACGAGTGACGTGTCTTGTGTTATTCTATAGTCTTTGGCGCAGCATTTTACTCAAAGTTGAACATTCTTCAACTCGACTAAAAATTGATTAAAAAATGACTAAAAACTATGTTGTCATTGAAAATGAATGGCCAAAACGCAAAGTTTATTTTGTTGAAAGCGGTGTTGTGTAAATGGCCCCAAAAAATCCATGAAGAACACATGAAAAATGAGCCTTGTACATACAGTTTCTAGGGACTTGGCCTCTTTTGAACACCTTAGCAGCCACATATCAATACCACCTAGCATCATGGTGGCAAGTTTTGCACAAGCCAGTGCCAATTATATTCTTTTAATAAAAAAAATGAAAATAAAATTTCACATTAAACTGTGAATTGGCTTTTATGGGTAACTGAAATGTAAACATAATACAAATAAAATGTTTTGTGTAATGTCCCATTTTAGTGACGGGTTGTTTTCATGTTTTCTTTTACAATTTATCAGCACTGTATAACTGCAACTCTATGACAGTGCAGCAATAATCATTTGATGACAGATCTGTCAAACAATATTCATACAATCTATATTGTTTGTATTGCAAAAAAAAAAATATTTCAAAATGATTGATGCTCTGGGACTCGTTAATTACATTGGGGAATCGATTGAGCACAGACATTTCCATATGTTTTGTTAAAGATTGTCTAAACACTGCAATGTTTGATATGGGGTCATCAACCTATTTGCTGTGGCTAAAAAAAGAGGCATGATTGGCTGCAGAAGCAATGAAGCTTAAGCAGACCAAATGGCCAAGTTATTAAAAATGAAATGCTTTTTGCTTGTCTGGTGAAATTCACGTCTCACAACAGATACCTTAGTGGCTGTCAGTCCCTTGAGGCCCAAAATCCAATTTAATGGAAGTATTCACTCCATAAACGGCAACAGAAAAAAAGGGTAGGCAGGGTCTGGGAAATTTAAATGGAAGGCTTAACCCTTTCTGGTCTTAATAGTGTTGATTGTAGTCTCAAGGGAAAATGTTCGCTGGTTTGAGTTTGCTGTGCTTTTGATAGATTTTGGTCATGATACATACACAATGCAATACTAAAAGTATTAACAGAGAATTGCTGGAACTGAAGATATTGTGTTGTCAAAATCCAATGTTCCAAAGACAATTGTAAATATTGATTATGATGCACTGCTAAATGATGGATTGACTTACTTGATTTTGCCTCCTTTTGGCTCTTATATAGGCTGTGAAATTCTATTGCAAAAAGAAAAAGAACAAAAAGAAAAACATACATGTTGGAATGGATGACTTTTTTCCATTGACCTACAAGTGACCTACAAATTGAATTGAAATGCTTGATTTTAACCACAGGAAAATCCTTCTATGTGTGTGTGTGTGTACACAAATGTGAGTGAAAGCTGAAACATGACCGATGCATGTACATCATGACTGTATTTTTAATGCGAAACCATTTCACCCAAACAAGCAACGGCATTGATGTTTCGGCACTTCGGACAGGGACTGCACAGATCTTATTAAAAGCGACTAGGTGTGAAATGACTAAAATCCTCCTGCCAGATCCACCTGGAATTATAAGAGACTGAGGCTGTTCACTACTCAGCACACATGCACCACCAGCTCAAAAGCGTTGTCTAACATCCAAAGCAGATCTGATACCTGGAGAAAACAGTGGACAAACGCTATTAGTCACCCGAACCTAGACACAAAACATGGTGCGTTTACCTCTGGCGCTATAGCTCAACAAAATAGCTCATGGGAATACACTCTATTTGGATGCCACAAAGACAATTGAGACCAGACCTAAATCTTGAGTCCACAAGCATTTGTCTCAACTACATAACAATTCATTATGTCTGCCACTGCAGTCAATAACAGCGATTTTTCTCCCTCCCCCTTGTCCTCGATCTTGCGATCCAGAGGAAGCACCATTGACAGAATTCACAGCGAGCCATTTATAATGACTGTTTCATCTCATCTGACCCTCCGCACACATTTTTCATTTCCTGGTTGGACAGGACAATCTCAAACCATCCAAGAGCATTTCGCACATGATGATAAATCCCAGAGTTAAAGACAATAACACTTCCCTATTTCAAAGGGAGAGGCCGCAGTGTGACAGCAGGGCATAGTGGGCTGGTTTAGAAAGTATGGAGAAATTATTAGATTGGTTTCGAAATCAGAATCTACAAATCACACATTACTTTTTTGCTGTTTTTAAACGAGAACTGTCGAGGATAAGATAAATGCATTCTTGTGTTAAGTTTGCTCTATTTTCCCAAACTTATAAAGTATGGAACACAGAGTTTAGGCAGTTGCCACAGTGAGGTCTACTTTCACATTAATAAAACAGCAGTCGGAGTTTCAGAGTTTAAAAGAACATTTCAAATGTCAGAAAACTGCTTATGCTAGCAAATTTCAGGAAAATGTAAAAAGTCTTCGTGGACCAACAGCAATGGAAAAGATTGGTATGATTTCTTCCAGTTTAATACAAAGAAAAGCATTTATGAAATGGCATAAGGCATATTAACATAAATCATAAAAATGTTGCCTGTTGAAATGGCTTTTTTTAAAAGTGTTTTTGTTTGGGAACAGAAACCTAAATACCATTGTGCACTATGGCATGAATAAATTATACACATTTTTATCCCCTAGTTTATTTCACTGTTGTAGTTTTTGGTGTCATTTTAAGCTTAGTATTTTTTATTTTTATTATTATTATTTATTTATTCTAAAATCATTTTTGTTGAGTTTTGTATGCTGAGTGTTGATCTGTGCGTACCTTGTTGACAACTGAAAGTTCTGAACAACTCATCACAAATGCAATCTAAACAGAATTCAAGTGAATAAAGATCCCAGCAGTTATTTTTTCTAAAATAATTATTATTAACCTGCAGTGCAGCAGAATGTTTTTGTTTTGTGCAGTATTTTGTTGTGCGATGACCAAAAATTACCTATCCTGTATTAAATTTTGAATAAAATGTATCACTGTGAGAAATTACTGTGAAATCTGTGTGCAGTATATGGTCTTAAAAATGAAAAACATTTGACTAGTCCTATGTTTACATGTGCACCAATAATGCGATTTACAATAATCCGAGTATAAATTTTACTCCAGTTTATGCAATGTTCATTATGATTATTAGCTAAGTATGGTTATTTTTACCGCCATTCCTCACATACACCAATGAATGCAAAATTCGCTAAGCAACAACAAAGGACGGCTCAACGGATCATTTAATTATTTGACATAGCCTAGTAAAAAAATAAATTAGGCTAAAATAAAAGCAAGAGAATGGTTACTTTTGGAATTAAATGACATACAGATACAATTAAAATGCCACATAACCATAAAACATAACATTTACTTATCTAATCTGTCACGTATTATCGACTACAGCAAATCAGCTATTTTCTCCCGTACCAGACGGTTACAGTAGAACGTCAATGAAGTAGCAGTTAAATTCGCGCATGCGCAACAGAACGCCATTGCCATTGTATCAGCAGCTGCTGCTTAAAGTCCCTATTATTCGGCGCCATGATGAGCAGAAACAGAAATTCCGCTGTGGGTTGCCTACGCTGCCGTCTCTGGATGAAGGTAAGGAGCAGAGACTAAGCGCAGAGAGTTATGTTTGACAGAGTTCGATTTGGAGTGGAGGGAAAACATCAGCATAATATCAGAGTTATTTCCTGAAGTTAGCTGTGTCCCAATTCGGAGGCTGAATTTTCGAAGGACATGGCCTTCAAAGGCCACGAAGGCCGGAACGAGCGTTGTTAAATGGGATGGTCGAGAGAGCCTACGGTGGATTGTTCTTGTCGCCCAGCAACTGCTGTTATTTAGTGGTACTAACATTTGCACTAGACTAAAACCATAATAAAAACTTTTGTTACTTGAGTTGAAATAAAATGAAATGAACTAAAATTTAACTGAAATAAAACATTTAAAAAACATGAATGAGAAAAAGAAACATTCTCCTTGTCATTTAGTTTAACTTGATGAGCTATAGGCCCATAACTAAAAGTAAAACTTAAATTAATCATTTAAATATTTATATATATATATATATATATATATATATATATATATATATATAAACTGTCACAGTAATAATTCACAGGATAGGATATAATGAACAGAAAACATGCTGTTCCAAGGTGTTTGGATTCTCCTCTTATTTGAATATGTAAATGAGCTGGATCAGAATGTTAACAAACATGAGCATTCACACTCAAGTCACAGCATCAGCATATCTGTGAACATACATCAACTCATGTGGAATTATGTCAACATAATTTATCCATAATGTGGTTGCATTGTATCTCCAAGGTTGTTCCCTCTTCATATCAACGATTTTATCAAAACAACTCTCGTACCCAAGGGGATCTTTAGCTCGGCTTGTAACGTATGTCTGAAACAGCAATGATGTGAGTGCAGTTAGCCTTCTCTCAGCTTCCTGCTCAGAATCCAACTGCAGCCAGTCTCTGGGGAACACTTCATATGGAAGCACCACAGAACCCGCCTGGGTCCTTGTCCTAAAATACACTCTTCTAGTCACAGAGCTAAAGTCCCAATAGTATTTTATTTTGGTGATTGTGGGTCTGAAGTCCCAAGAGGTGAAATCAGTACTTCATTGTTTTAAGTCAATGAAACCTTGCAATACTTAAGTTCCAATTGACGCACTATACACTAATGCACTATGTACTCATCCATGTAGTGTATGAATGTTATAAGGTTATTTTGTCCTTCAGCATCAAAGTCTAATAGCCCCTTCCCCCTCCGCAACATAATTAAAGCTGCGACAGCTGAGTGCATAAAGTGTCCAACATTCCACACTTTGTTTTTTTCCCATTAATTTAGTGCATCATCTGGGTATTTAAAGTGCACTTTTACTTTTTTGAATTTTCTGTGTGAACGCACTACTCGCACTATTCATGCTTAAAAACTTAATAGAAAAGGCCATCCTTGTTTAGATATCCACTAAGTTTACGGACGTTTCCTTTAAAGAGGCTATATACAGTATGTAAGAATTTATGTTTTAATCGCTTTTTTTTTTTATTGCCAATGTGTGAACAGCTTGTAACAAAACTTAAAAACGAGACCTTCCGACTTCCTAGGTTATCTATGAAAGCCTTTAGACAGTTTTTTTTTTTTTTTTTTTTTTTAATGTGAAGGACTTGGGATGTTTTTGCTGGGAAAATTAAAAGAATGTGACATTTACGCACTCCTGAGAACCTCTCTTCCATTCTATGACACATGAAATGAATGCTTACAATGTTCAGGATAATGGCAAAAGAGCCGTTCTGTACTGTAATGTCAATGTGTCATGCAAAGAAAAGGGATTCATTTAAACTATAGTCTCGAATAGCCAAATCTTTATAGTCTATAGTCTGAAATATACTTTATAATCAAACTATCATAACAGTGTAATGTTAATTACCTCATCTGTCGACATGATGCCGGTGAATTGCAGAACTGGTGCAAACATATCCACAACGCTATGATCAGATGCTTTCTTAACTGCTGTTTTCTCATCGCTGTCATTTTTGTTGTTTATTTTGTTATTGAGAGTAAAGCGTGCAGCACATATTCATCCAAATGTCGCTCTGAGCAGCGTGGACGGCACTGGGATGTTCATTAACAGCATATGGCTCCAAAGGTATTTCAAACTTCTTTTTTTTTTTTTTTTACTTCTAAGTGAAGAACAAAAAAGAGCTTTACCGTGAGTATATCACGACCTTGAATAATGTTCAGGCTCTTGTACGTTACGTGTCCACAAGCGCAGCACAAGCAATAGCTGGCTGCAGTTCACCTAACGGCCACCGGTGTCGCTAATAACAAGGGTTTCTGAATTCTACATACGGAGCCCCGCACATGACATGCAAGAAAAAAAAAATTAAATCATGTGCACGATTTACTAATTCGTTCCCTCGATTTACTAAATTGTGCGCACGATTTACTAATTCGTTAGCTCGATTTACTAAAACGTGCACATGATTAACTATTTCATTCCCTCGATTTATAAATCATGCACATGATTTATAAATTTGTTCCCTCGATTTACTGAAACGTGTGCACGATTTAGTAAATCGAGCTAACAAATTAGTAAATCGTGCGCACAATTTAGTAAATCGAGGGAACGAATTAGTAAATCATGCGCATGATTTATAAATCGAGGGAACGAAATAGTAAATCGTGCACACGTTTTAGTAAATTGAGGGAACGAAATAGTAAATTGTGCGCACGTTTTAGTAAATCGAGGGAACGAATTAGTAAATTGTGCGCACGTTTTAGTAAATCGAGGGAACGAATTAGTAAATCGCGTGCACGATTTAGCCTACTATTTTTTTCCTGCATGTCATGTCCGGGGCTGCACAATTCAGTGCAGTGAGTAATTCAAAATACAGGTAAAACACCTGTGAAAAATATGGAAAATTCCTTCTTATTAACAGTACTTTGGGCCCTATTTTTACCGACTGCCTTAGAGTTTAGCTTGTTAATGATTTTGTGTAAAGGATGGTGGTCATGGGTCAAAATGACATTTTACACTGATTTTTTTTTTTTTTCTCCATATGCTTATTTACTCTTAAAAAACGTATCTGTCAGGGTTATGTAAGCAAGTAAGGAAAGCTTCATTTATATAGCACCTTTTAAAACAGTGTTACAAAGTGCTTTACAGAAGAGAAATACACAGAAATAAAAACATATATACACATATAGAAATAAGATAGGGTACCCCTATCTGAATAGAAGAGGCAGAGAGCCTCGGTTTGTGATTTACACTAGCAGCAACCCCCGGTTTCCTAGTGTCTTTAGCATCCAAAACCCATTGTCTGCCTCTAATGGCATCCAGTGTCTTTCCACCTCTACTGGAGTGGAGCATCCAAACCCACCTGTCTAGTATGTCTAGTTTCATTGTGTTTCTGTTCATGTGTCTTGGTATCTTTTCAGTTTAGTGTTTTTCGTGACCTTAATTACGCCCTGTTCCCTTAATTACTGATCACGTTCACCTCGTTTAGTTCACATGTTTGCTCCTGTTTATTTATATCCCTGGTTCTGTTCAGTTCTTTGTCAGTTCACGTTTTAAATTAATGTGGTTAGTGTTGTATTGTTTTTCTTTTCTGGATATTCTCCTTGTTAATTAAAAGTATCCTTGTTATATACTCTGCGTCATGCATCTGATCACTACATGTTATATACATGACAGTATCATCTAGAAACCAAATAATTAGCCAGTATAATGCTGGGGAAAGGAGGTTGACTACATTTCCATAGTGTTCAATTCAGATGTACTGCTCAGGTCCAATTTTTTGTTTGGCTGTTTTTTTATTTATTTTTTTAATGTGGCCAATATCAGGTCCTGGTCACAGTCCTGAGCTGCCCTGCATGCATAAAAAACAATAACAAAGACGTCACGCAGCACACTGTCATGAGAGATCACACTGGTAGGAAATAGTGAATGAAATGTATTTTTTTAGCAAGGTCCTTGATCATTTCAGGAAAAAACTGACATTGCAATATTTCTTTTTTACTGTGATATTAGACATGAATACAATTTCACCTAATGACTTGAATAGCTCTATTTGGAACTAATTAATCATTCCAGAACATTATTCAGGTACAGAAACTGAATAATCAAATGTAAATAACACTACACAGTCTTCACTGTATAAATGAAATATAATTAATCTATTTTAAAGCTACAAAAGTGATTTTCTCTTTGTATTTTGTTGTTTGATAAACATTAATGACACAGACAGCAGCAGGAATATAAGGCTGCCGTCACTTTAAGACTGAATGCACAGATCCAATACAATGATACGCATCCGTTTTTTTTTTCTCAATTGTTTTATGTTCACGTAGACCATAAGCGACTGTGTTTATGAGGATACACACAGAGATGGGCATTTTGAAATAATTTTGCATGTATATTCGTTCAAGCACAAATAGATGCAAAAGAGACTAGAATTCGGTGTTCAGGCGCTGTCTGCACGCACAGAAAACAGTGAGCGAGATCCTTCTTGTGCTTGAATCGTTTAAAATCGCTTGAATGTTTAAACTGACAGGACCTAAAACACATGCAAATTATAAACGTTCATTCTATAATGGTTAAACTTTGCAATTAATCTGGGAATCACCTGGGTTTTGAACCGTGTGGCCTACGATTCCTATACTTGACATTGTACATCCTGCGATGTGACTATCTCGGATGAGCACATCGCGATATCGATGCTAAAATGTGGTGCATTTCTGTGCATATTGTTTTTTTGTTTTTTTTAAACTGCTGCAATGAGATGCATAGAAGATGCTGTTGAAGGATGGGGAAGCGTCAACAATATTGCACTTGACAGCTTACCTGAAGCCAGGTACTAATCTAAAATAAGCTTGGTTAAACTTCAGGAAGTGTAATTTTAGAGCTATATGGTGATTTAGGATTGGTTCCACCAAACCTGTTCCAATAAAATGGCTCGTCAGCCTTTCACACCCTACCCGCATTAAATCTGCCGATAGTAATTTGTGAAAATCCCCTTTCCCCACTAGTTGATGAAAGCTGAATGGAAATGTGGATGAAACTCATAGCTTCATTTCCAATGGCCCTCGAAATTCTTCCAAGTGATATGAAAGTCATCCAATTACTCAGATAATTAAATCTGCAGAGTGGTGACAGTGGAGAGGAGCAGGTGGCCATCATGCCTCAGTGTTATAGAATCCTGCCTGCAGTTAATGAGCACAGAGCAGAGAAGCGCCTTTATCTTTGGATCTCATGTCTCTATATCGGATGTGATGCATTTCATACTGCGTCTTACACCCGTATTCTGTTTAAGAAAATAAGATTGAATATTCTAAAGATGCTGAAAGGAACAGGTCAATAAGAAATCAGTGGTTAAAAATTTAAATTCAGTCATTATTTATTTATCATTGCTTTTCTAAACCTGCATGCTGTTATTTTTTTTCAAGGAACATCAAAAGGCAAATTTTTAAGAATCTTCATGTGGCTCTAACCAGGCAAGACTAATAGTCTCATGGTTTGTTAATACAGGATATGATCAAAATCTGGAATAAAATATAATTTATAAATAACTTCTTCAGATGATTTTCTTCTTTTTGCAAGCAATACTGCAAAAGGCTTAACACTGAAGCACATTGTTTGCGTTACCTCCCCCAACCCCAAAGTTCCTCCAAGAGATCTCATGAGCTTTAAAAAAAATGTTAACCTCAAATGAACCAGAGAGTAAGAGAAGAGATTTCAGCCTCAGTTGACTAACCTTGTGGTTTCATGAATATAAAATAGGCTTTGCTCAGAGAAATGTCAAACCATAGTCATTAAGATAGTGTCCCTAAACAGTCTATTAGCAACCAAGACTTTTAGCAATTAAAAGCATATCGCTTTATTTAAAGTGAATTAATTAAATGAGGGTTGAATATTAACAGACTAATGATATAAATTGGACAGTGCTTCTCATAGCTTTTATTGGATTATTAACCCTTATGGAATTATGGAATTAATCAACACCTATTTTCTCAACAATTAAGGGCTGGAATGTAAGTATATTATGAAATTAGTGCTGCTACTAAAGATTCTAATGATAATCAATAATTATTTGCACACATCTAAACATATTTGCTTCATTATACCTCTAAATTTTGTCAGCAAGTCCAGCTAATACAACATTCAATTTGTATTGTGATCACAATGTATGTCTTATTAATAAAGTGTGGTCTAGACATTTTCTGTAAAACGTTTATGTAAATTGTATTTTGCAGCCTGACACCTATGAGTTGTCAGTTACTGCAGAATAATGTTAAACTGAGAAAAATGTAGGTTATAAATACATTCTGGTTTCTCCTCAAGACTGGATTACTGTAATGCTTTGATGTCTCTCTGGATCTCACAGCTTATTCAAAACAACAAACCTTTCGCTATATATGAGAAAATTTATACACATCATGTTCATCTTTATGCATTGTGTCATCATACACTGACTGACTAAAAAAATCTCATTAGACTACAAAATTTCTCACAAGTGCAACAATACCTAAAAGATTTCCTAAAACTGCCTCCCACATCTGCTTTGATAACAGAACATGGTTCTGATAACCATATTTACTATAATAACCTACGTACTGTGTAAAGAACCAAACTGAACAAGAAGTTTTTAATAAAAGTAAATCTGAGATGAGCAAATTACATGATACTTAGATTTATCATTAGACACAAAATAATATATTAGGAAATTCCCTTTATTTAAATGCGGTTTTCGCTGCCAAAACTTTGCGGTGTGTATGTGGCCTGACTGTCATAAGACATGCCAGTAACAAATATGCATGTGGACTGACAAACACTAGACTCAGTGTCATATACTCTTACAAAAGTGGGCAAAAAGTCTATTCACTTTTAGAGATGGAGAATCTACCCACTTATTTAGGTAACACAGGCATTAGGCAACACTATATTGTCACTGTTTTTGAGAAATGCTAAAAGTAATCTTGACTGCACCCTACAGCTGGATACTGTATATAGGTTCTAACATTCTTCTTCATCATTTGATGAAACTACTGTTAGAAGAGGTACACACACATCTCTTTTAAATAAAATTCTGGTCGCATTTTATTTTGTTACAGCATTAATACATTGTAACTACATTGTAACAGTGTAATTACACTGTTAATAAATTAACACTTTATTTTGAAGGTTCGCTTTAGACTTTTATACTAACTATAAGTAACTTTGCAACTACATGTCAACTCTCATTAGTGCATTTCACTCTTAAAAAAAAAAAAAAAAAAAAAAAAAAAAAAGTGCTACATAGCACTAAAAGGGGTTCTTGGCTCATAATCGGGGAACCACTTTTGGTGCTATGTAGCACCATATCTTTAAAGGTGCTCTACAGCACCTTAGTCAAATGGTGCTATGTAGAACCCATAACAGGTGCCATATTGCATTTTATTTCTTCAACAAAAATGGTGCTAAAGAGCACCAACAGTGGTTCTTTGGCTTGTAAAGAACCTTTAAAGGGGCTTAACGGGTTCTTTGTGCAGCAGTGGTGCTATATAGCACCTTAACCACCCCAAAGAACCACTGAAGAACCGCTGAAGAACCATACAGGGGCTTAACAGGTCCTGTATATGGTAGCGGTGCTATATAGCACTGAAGAACCAAAGTTTGGTGCTATACAGCAGGGGGGACCTATTATGCCCCATTTTACAAGATGGTAAACAAGAAAGTATGTGAAGTTTTAGCTCAAAATACCCCACAGATAATTTGTTATAGCATGAATTGCCACTTTTTGGGGTTGAGCAAAAACGCGCCGTTTCAGTGTGTGCCCTTAAAATGCAAATGAGCTGCTGCGCTCGGCCTAAGAGGGCAGAGCTTCAAGAGCTGATTCTCTGGTGTCAGGAGTCAGTCAGGACGCACTATATTGTCAGGAACTGCGAATATATGCTGCATGGAGATAGAACAGGTATAGTTTAGTTTAATTATGGTTAGCCTGTTGTACCAGACCCCGTCCGAATGATGGCCAAAAATTTACAGATAAGTTTTATGATGTTTATTGTACTTCACACAAAAGATGAAGCGTCCGTTTTCACTCTAGAAAATCTCTGTAAGAGCTTAATAAAACACAGTGCAAGTGTGCATTAAAATATTCTCCATAAACTCTCTCTCTCTCCCTTGCATTATCACCAACATACATTGCAAAGTACACAGAAACACTCGTTACAACTAATATAGTAAACAAATATATAAAGACCTTATGCCTTTTCGGGTGGTGCTTAATAAACTTCTAAGCTTTATATCCGTAAATCAGCTCCGATGAACTGTAATAAAGTGCTCTCACCTTCATTACTGCCGTATCCAGTATCACTCTGGAGACTGTAAGCTGGATCACGAACAGTTTGTACTGATCCATCCTTGAGTAACAACTTTTTAGCACAACCTCTGTTTTGTATTGTCCCTTTGTATTGACATTCGTTCACAAAGCAGTCCGGTGTGAAATGATTCACGCAGATATAAAGGAATTTCAGAAGAGTTGAGGGAGCATTTTCTACGAAAACAAAATTAATCCACCTCGTCTTCAGTGGCTCAAATTTGGGGAGTAAATGGAGAGAGCTATGTGGATTAATCCATCCAGCTACAGAACACCTAAAATGCTTGGGAGACATTCTCGTCAGTGCAGCAATGGCGGACTGTATAAACTCACTGTGAACTCGCTCAGGGCGGTTCTATGTTAAAACGGCAGTGTCTGTCAACATTCGTGGGCGGGGCCTGTGGCTAATGTGACGTCACACTGCCAGGAACCTGCAAATGGCTTGTTCTGAGACACTGAAAGGAGTAAAAAAAGGAGTAGTTGAATTTTTATCATTATAGGGTGGTTGTGTACACACACTGCCAACACACATTTATAGCCAAACACCATGCAAAAGTGAATTTTGCATAATAGGTCCCCTTTAAAGTGGTTCCCCTATGATTATGAGCCAAGAACCACTTTTAGTACTATATAGCACCATTTTTTTTGGTGGATTGTCTGATTAATGTCTACCAACACTTTATTTTAATGCTCCCCCAACAGACATTCTACTGAATATAAATAACTTTGGTAACACTTTATTTTAGGGTATTTTAACTAGTTGCTTATTAGCATGCATATTACTAGAATATTAGCTGCTTATTAGTAATTAATAAGAACATATTAATGCCTTATTCTGCATGACCTTATTCTACATTCTTAATCCTACCCAATACCTAAACTTAACAACTAACTTACTAACTAACTATTAATAAGCAGTAAATTGGGAGTTTATTGAGGGAAAAGTCGTAGTTAATAGTGAATACATGTTCCCCATACTAAAGTGTTACCATAACTTTTGCAACTACGTGTCCACTTATTTTACTAACCTAAACCCTAACACCTAACCATGTTGACATGTAGTTGCAAAGTTACGTAAAGTTAGAAGAATGTCTAAATTGGACCATCAAAATAAAGTGTTACCGTAACAAGGACACATAAAATTCAACCAAAATTCTGCCTACTGCAGGTGGTAATAGTGTACCAGTTTGTGAATAAGATATATTCTATGAGCCTTTAATATGCTCTATTTTATGAGCCTATAAATAACATATAAAGAAGCTGTGTTTATGCAGAAAAGTAAAAATTAATTTAAAGCACAGCACTATTTCAGTACATTTAGAACCTGGGTACCCTTGTCTGCAGGTGGTTATTGGATAAGTCTAGGGTTTTGTAATGAAATACCATCTGTGGCGCAAATGGTTTAGTGGATTTATGTTTTCATTTTAACGTAACTCGTTTTGTGCATATATATAAACACACATACCCTCCTTCAGCTTTGAGTCAGAGTTTTAGAAAGCTCAGTCTCTTTTTATTCCCTCTTCAGGTGAGTAGACCTAGAGCCCAGAGTGGAAATAATCGTGGTTTGGTTCCGTCTTAAAATTTGACAGTACCTGTTTGGTCAGGTCACAGGGTGGTTTGCAGGCTAGTATTGGGCTTCAGCTTAATGCCTGTGGAGACCTCCACCCTGTTGCACTCACACCTGTCATAATGGAGTGATCTTGACCCACATCAAATCCTAGACTTCCTGACTAATAGACTTCAGGCAGTCAAAATCCATGAACGAACCTCACAAACTGTCAGCATCAAGTCAATTCAAATGTTTTGTAGATAATATCAGCTTTATCTGTTTTTGATTTTTAAAATCTTTATACTTTTAAATTTAATTTTAAATTTTGTCAGTTCACTTACAATGCTAATGTTTCAAAATGTAACTGATTACAAAATGTAACTGATTACAATGAAATCGTGATACTTTCATACTCATGTATTTTTGTATACATACATAGTATATTTAAATAGTGAATTAGTGTTGATTTATTCATACAGTATTTAACAATGTCAGCCACAATTTACACTGCACAATGAATGTGTTAATTCATTTGTGCAGCCAAATGAAACCAAGACGCATGTTGAGTGTTATGTAAAGCTTTACCACTATTATTTTGCTACCTTATAAGCACTGGTATTTCCTTTAGGAAATGCAAATATAAATGTTTAGGAGTTAGAGATGGAAATATTCAACACATTCTTCATACATATTCAACAGGTTCTTCATATCATTTATGACCTCTCTTCCAAATTGAATATCTCTCTTTTGAAGAAGGCACAACCTGCATTTCCTCAAGAGGCTGAAAATCTGTGTAAAGACGGACATGCTCAGAGAGAATGTGGATGGCATCCCAGTTTGGTTTAGGAGCTGCTCCACCTCTGACAGGAAGGACCTACAGCTAGTTAAGACTAGTACTGGGTCTAGTAATGATTGATGATAGTCTCCACCTTTGGCCTATCTGCCCTTCCTCTTTCTGGGAAACAGCTCCACCATGTTCATTCAAGCATATTTTCTGCCCAAAGGCTATCAGAGTAAAGCTCTGCCTCCTACCTCTCAATCACAAGGTCTTCCAGGTACTGAGAAGACCATTTTTACTATATTGCTGTGTAATATTAAGCATCATTATATTACTTTTTACAGTAAAAAAAAAAAAAAAAAAAAAAATGATTCTGATTCTTCCCCTAAATTCAAAAGCATTCTGTGTTTCATCTCTTTCATTTAAACGGGTCCTATTATGTCCTTTTACAAAGTCTTGATTTTGTTTCTGGTTTATGTTAGAATAGGTTATCATGCTTGATTGTTCAAAAAGCAAATTATTTTTCACATATTTTACATTATTGCGGCACCTCTCTTCCCAGTCTGTCTCAAATGCTCTGTTTAGTTCCTGTTCCACTGAAGCTCCTCCTTCCAAAATACGAAATGTGCTCTGATTGGTTAGCTGGCCTAGTGTGTTGTGATTGGCGAACCGACAGAAGCGTGTTCCGGAAATGCTGCAAGTTTCATTTGCTCAGGTATAAACATTAACAATTTTGCTACACCAATTCGAGCCCGATTCAGACCCAGAGAATGTTAACGAACAAGAGGACCGTGCAGAACCTTTGCAAGCTTTTACAGGATGTTTCAGAGTGGTAAGTTCCTAAGGATTGGTGAACAGTCTTACAAAAGTGAGAACTTACAAAAGCGAGAGCCCGTAGCTAAACACTACATCAACACTGTAATGTTAGCTAGCAAGCTATCGGAGCCAAACAGCTTTACCTTTTGTTTACATCGTAGCAACAACATAAAACTTGGAACAACTGGAAAAATTGTAACTGTTAATAGATAACGCAACAACAAATAAAAAAAAACATACTTACAGATTGTGATCACTTAACAACTGATTGTTCTAACAAAGTGGGAACTGGTCTGTCTTTCAGGAGAAACTTATGTGCGTAGCCGGCACTGTACTCTCATAGGTTCTGGAAGCTGTCCTCTATAAGATGTGCAGCACACAGATAAATAATGTTCAGGAACAGTGTTAAAAATTAATTTTAACCACAGTTTTCTAAGTTCGTCCACCTTAGGAATGCCAAACAAAGGGGTTTTGGAACCGGGGTGGAAAAAAACACCCTCTTCTTCGACATGGCAACAACATGCTACTAAAGCAGGTCTTACACAGTTGTTCTTTTTTTTTTTTAATGTAAATTTATAACACTATACATTCAGTTCTGATAGGCTGAAAGGGTGTGCATTAAAACCGTTTAATTACAACATGGAAAATAACATGTTTTATATCTATATGTATATTTATATATAATCTGCTATATAATCTACTTTTTGGCGCACAAATGCAAGTATTTTTCTATTTTGATTAAATACCATGTTTTGTGGCACAGAGGTGTCATAAATGTATTTGCGCAGGAATCATGATTGCAGAATTATTCTACTGCTCAAAAGATGATTGTTCATTCACGTACTCAGCCTTGCTCTGATTGTCATGACAACTAGGTTTCTGGTGCCTTTGAGAGAATATCATGGTCTTTGAAGTAAGCCTAAAAATATTCTCTCGGACATCATGACTTTGGAGGAATAAAGGCTTGTTAACCATTACACTAGTTTTAATTGAGCACTTACATTTACTTGTATGAGTTAACTTATTAGCTATAGCTAGCGGCATCACAGTAACTTTTACCATCACTACCCTACTGCTGCTAACATTTTGTATGGCTTCAGGGTGTTTTTCATTTTGTAACTATAAAAGAATGATGCTCATGTGGAGAGCCTATTTTACACAATTTTATAATGTACACCAATTTTCACCATTTTTTTCCCTTGCATTTTCTGATGCATTTGCACTTTAGGGTTGTTGCTTCCTGCAGGTTCAGACATTTTCCACTTAGAGGCAGATGATAAATCCAGTGAAGCCAATAAATAAGCCAAGGTGGAAAAAAAAGTACACTTCTGTAATGTGTTCTGCTCTTTTTTCACGCACTGATTTTGTACTTAATATACTAAAAATTCTTCTTTAGTACTTCTTAAGTTAATCTTTAGAACATCTAAGTATACTCAACTGTGTTATTTTACCACTTGTAATACACTGTGTATGAAAGATGGGTTCAAGTGTACTACAAGTGGTAACTAGATACATTTTTTAATACAGAGATAGTGTGTTAAAAGCACATTTTAGTTCATATTCATGGTGTCTCAAAATAGCACAGTTGAGTACACTTAGAAGTTCTTAAGATTATCTTAAGAAGTACTAAAGAATAATTTTTAGTATATTAAGTACAAAATTAGTGCACGAAAATAGAGCACTTTAAGAAATACATTTTGGAAGTACTTTTTTCACCTGGGTTGTTTTGGGCATTTCAAAGCAAAATAAATAAATAAAATAAATAATCCTTCCGACATTTTCCTGTAACACTAATAGACTTTAATGGAACTTGGTCCCTGAACAGTCCACAACAGACATTTCCAAGTCATTTCCTTGAAATCCTGTAGTAGAATCTTTAGAATCTTTCATAAAAGATCCTTAAACAAGTGATTGAAAATATCTGAAAGGACCATACTGTCAAACAGAACATCATGATTCATAATTCTATTTTTTCAGTGAATGTATCAGAAAAGCTGTTGGCATCTAAAAACATAGCCACTACATTAAAAAAATAAAATTACTCTCTGTGACACTAGACTTTGCTTTACAAACAAAGCAATATGGTTTGTTATATTCAATGTAAATGTTGGGGGAACATTTCGCTTTGGTAAGAATGGATAAATCATGAGAATGTAAAAATGAATCTTAAGTGTCAGAAATTAAAAATGTACCAAGAGGAAAATGTTATTGCTCAGGCTATTTAACAGAGATTGCAGTTGAACCAACTGAGTAGCTCCTTCTAAAAATTCATCAAGAACTAAAAATAGAAACAAACAAGACAATAATTAACATACAGTATGAGTGTAGCACTGTAAAATGAACGTGGATAGCATATAGTTTAATTAGAAATGTTATCTGAGTGAAATCTATGCCTTCTAAGACTATGAATCAAAGACTTTGGTATCTTAAAAAAATGTGAGCACAGTTTGTGACATTGTTAAGATGTATAAGATTATTAGGGTATTTTTCTCAAAGAAATGTCTGAGAAGCAGGAGACAAACATATTCCATGCAAATGTCTTTGTAATTGGTAAAGTGCTCCAGAGTATTATACATTGTGACCTATCCATGAATAGTAAATCCTTATCTTGGCAGGCATTTAAAAATTCCTATTGGATTGTATCCATCATTATCATTGTTCAAAACATACTCTATGGTTTAGGGACTTCACTACCTTTCAATGTGGCAGCAAAAGAGGTAACCATGGTTATGCCTGTTCAGAGAGGCTTCTTATCCAACCCACAAAAGCAGGTGGACTGAAAAATGCTGCTTCTCTGCAGAGAAACAGCCCGGCCCCTAGTCCTGTCGGAATCCACATGACTCTTCATTTGTCATTCATAATAAGCAAGCCATCAAATCATGAGGCTTTTTTCCCACTAGGACTTTCTTAAGTGGATAATGAGTTTTCTGTATCTTTTTAGCTGTTACCTAATTATACAGTGTGTGTCATTAAAACACCTAATGGAAACCAGGCAATTGTGCTAAAAACCAAAGGGAATCTGTAATTTTTGCCATTCTTATTAAATGCTAAAATCTCTCATCTGTAACCAATTTTAGTCACCATATGTTGTCTACAGGCACTTTTCAAAAGAAACTAAGGTACTAAGGTTAATGGCATGATGCAGGCTTTCTTTATTTTATTTAACTATCACTGTTATTGCTACGGTTAAGGGCTTTGTATTCTGTTTTGTTTCCCTTTGTTCCTGTTTTTCTGCTCTGTTTAGTTTTGGTTACTGATTATCTCCTCATTTGTTTCTATGGTTACATATAATTATCACCTGTCAGTCATTGTTTGTCTTAAATTAACTCCCCGTTATGTTCAGTTCCTTGTCGGTTCTCATATGTGTTTATTGGTTTGTAATTCCTTCTACATTCCCTGTGTACCTGAGTATTATGAAGATTAAATAAAAATCTATTCTGAGTTACTATTGTTGTGTGTGTGTGTTGCAGGCCAGACTGTTACAGTTATATTATTTACATCTGTTTAATTAAACCAATCAGTTTTCATCACCAGTGAACCTGTGATCATAAAGTGGCACAATACTCATTGACACACCATAATGTCAATGAAAGAAGGTCAAATATGGAGAAAGACATTCTACTTCGTCTATTATTCTTAGAGGAAAAAAATAAAAAAGGAAAAGATATGTTCAGTGTTCTGTGATCATTTGACCCACAGATATCTGCAAAAAAGAACTACATAAGCAAGAAGAATAAGTAAAATAATAAGTAATATAATAAAAATGAATAAATGGTCAAATGACAAATGATTATATGATTAAATCAAAATGATTAAACAATTATAAATGAATAAATGCTATTAGGTTGCTATTAAGAATCATTAGATCATTCACTATGGTGATTACGTATTGTGTAACTTAATATGGTTGTAACCAAGTAAACCGAAACTAAACCAAGCAGAAACTAAACAGGAACTAAAGGAAACAAAACAGAATATCAAAATAAGAGTTCATAGTACGGTGACAGCTTGGTTATCTTGTTTCAGGCATGCAATTTAGATGTTGGTACTGTACAAATACACATAATAAATCAAAATACTTCAAAATAATCAATCTTTAAACCCTAACCATCAGTGGGTTAGTTAATGATATTGTTTGCATTCAAATAAATTAGAATAGATTAAAATAATTTTGTGTTATGTGCATTATGAAAGGCAATTGAATGAAATATATATGCTTTAGAGAAATTATTTTGCAATTTTACATATTGTGATAATCAGTTAAAAATGCCTTGTCATTAAAAAAAATAAAATTAGTTTGGAGTATTAGAATTTAAAAAATACTTAAAATTAAAACTAAACTCTGAAGAGGTTTTTTTTTTTTTGTTATTTTGAATTACCTTACTGCTCACAAGCATGCAAAAATGAGAAAATAATTCATGTATTATGTGCCTTTTCTTTTATTAGAATCAAATAACATCTGACACACTGAATATTTCAATTTTCAGACCCATGTGTTATTTGCAAGGTAAAATTGCAAGGCGTGCGTTTCAATTATTCACTCTCGCCACAAAATATGAACAGCCAGAGAAATTTCAATGCAATGTACACTAGCGCTTTCCTGCTCTACTAATCACATAAAAAGAAATCTTGAGTCACTCAATTTACCCCAATAACTGAGCTAAGCTCAAAATGTCTGCTCTTTATGTCAAGCAGCCATTAATAGGGATGAATTATCCATACTGCAAATGTAGTTTCACTTGAAAGACATTATAATTCTGTAGAGGTGGAGATTGACATGGATTTTTGAAGATCAGATTCAGGAGCGACTCTAAACACTTAGTTTTAAATGGATGTAATCTATGGATCAGATAAAGAACTCTGTGCACGTTTCCTCGCAGTGGGAGACAGAGTAATGTATTCTATTGAGCTGGAGGGAATCTTTTCATGTGAGAGGGCAAATCATACGGTTGTTATTCAGTGTTTGGCAATTTAAAGTGGTTACTGGGGGTGGGTGGATGGAGGATAAGAATTTCTGCTAGTAAAGTTTTGCGTAAATATGGAAGCCTTCAATGTAATGGAATATTGGGTCTTTACATTCATTGGGAAAATGGTGAAAACTATAGTCGCTAAGCAAATCAAATCCACTGCAACTTCAGTGAGAAAGAAAACTGCAATGGCCTTTGCACCCTGGTCATAATGCCGACATAAAATCAGCCATTTTAAATGAGAACTGGTGCTGCTAAAAGTTCTTACGCATCAGCAACTTAATATTACTACTTTCCTGCAATTTTGATCATCTGTCTAGAAATACCAGCAGGGAAGGAACTCAAAGTTACGGTGCACAGTTCAGTGAGAAGGCAGAAATACTCAATGCAGTATGACCTTTTGTCAGCACAAACGAACGTTTCGCATATTCTTTTAAAGGTTACGGTTTGTGATACTGCCCTTCAAATACAATACAGCTCTACAAAAGAAGCCAATGAACATGTAACACAAAGAGATTTGAAAACCTTTGCGCAATTAAACAGCAAAAGTGAAACATTTGAAGTGTACACAGCTCAGTGTGGTTTTGATGCTGAGACTAACATACTCATGCATTTTAGTGGCAACAGGTATTGAAACAGTACAGAAATACTTCTACTATTAGCTAAAAGAGACCTAGAAAATGCAATTGATTCTTAAAGCTATTATAAAAATAATAATAACAATAGTATGTGGCTTTACTTACTGACATTACAAGGTAATTAAACTTAAGAATGTAATAAAGTTTTCCTGAAATTGAAGAGGAGAAAGTGTTTTGGGTAATTTTGCCATTTATACCATTCATACCATTTAAAACTGAACCGATGCAATATACTGAGTGTAACAATTATGTTTGGTTCTATGTACTCTTATTTTGATATTCTGTTGTGTTTCCATTAGTTCCTGTTTCCCTGCTCTGTTTAGTTTTGGTTTCCTTGGTTTCTGATTACATCCTTGTTTGTTTCTATAGTTACTTATTATCCCCAGCTGTGTCTCATCTAGTTCCCTGATTGGTTATGTCCTTTGTCAGTTATCAAAATTAAGTTACGCGTGTTTTGTACTATTGATTCTCCTGAGTGTTCTTCTGTATCTTTCTCCGTGTTCATTAAAGACTTTGTTATTTCTATCTCAGCGGTTGGATCACGTCAATTATACATGTGACACTGAGATTGTAAAAGATGTAAGAATAAAACTACTTGAAACTTTTAACATGTTAAATTGTTATTCCCATGATAATTTATTAATTCCATTTATGTTATATGATTGTAACAGTGAGTACACTGTAAAAATCATCTGTATGTAGCTATGTTTCTTTGTAAGTCTTCTTGTTCTGCAATACAAAAAGACAACGATGACATGATGCTGTTTTTTTACTATTGGGAAAATGACATAGACATGAGTCATATTTTTATATTAAATCTTCTCATATTACATGGCAAGTTTCATAAATGCAAGTGGTCTGAAAATAAACCCAGTATTATCCAGTTCAAGAACATAATGAAGCAATATTTTGAAGCAAGAACTTTCTAGGTGTCAAGCTGACTTTAAAAAATATATATGTATTCATATATAAATATAGATTTTTCTATAGACCCCACTTTACTGGTATTTAAATATAGGCTTATTATGCTGAACTTTATCCTTGTATGTATACAGGCATTGTATTAAGCAGTAGCTAAGTATTTAATGAACGTCTGTTTATTTGACAAAAGCTGACAAATGCCTTTAACCAACTTCATCTGCAATAAAGACAGCAAACACAGTGTGAGCATCACTACTGGAATTTGAGTGTCTGATTTGAATGCTCCATTTTCAACTCCTCTTCTCCTCTTCTGAGGGGGAAATCTTGCCGATCGGTAAGTTCATTTGAGATGTTAAACACCTAGCCTTGAAAGTAAACAAGAGTAGGCGGCTACAGTCATCTTTTAGCACAAGGGTGCCCAATCCTGTGGAGATCTATCTTACTGCTAAGTTCAGCTCCAACCCTGATCAAACACAAGCTAATTGAGATCTTCAGGAAGACTTGATAATTACAGACAGGTGTGTTGGATTATTGTTGGATCTGAACTCTGCAGGTAGGTATCTCCAGGAATAGGATTGGGCACCAATGCTCTAGCAGTATTTGTGGCAGATGTACAAGAGACTGGGTGAATTATGCTGGCGGAAGTAAACGCACCGTTTCGAATCAGAATGGAAGTTATGTGACATCATGTGAAAAGGGTCTATAGATTTTTGATTTGACGGTTGTCGTAGGAGAAGCCACATTGCAAGACTGCGCCCAAAAACTTCTGACACTGCCAGACAAAATTTGATAGCAATGGTCATTAATCAGCTGTCGGCAAACATGTCAAACTAGCGATCAAAGACTTCAGATTTTGGCCGAGGAATCTTCTAGGATTCTTAAAATTTGTCTCAGTTATCCAAATCGAGGCCAAAATTGGCTTTAGCTACCAATTTGACAAAATTTACAAACTGCCATGAAAGTGTGTTGGCAAAACCACAATTTGCTACTGGCTGTTAGTGGTCTCACTTCACCATAGTTAGATATTATTATATATATATGAATTCATATTTTTGAGCCATTTATTTATTTTATTTTTTTTACACAGTAGGCTACCTGATAAAAGTTTATTTTGTCAAACTTAACACAAGCTTGTAGATGGGCTCAAACCTAACAGACATTTCAATGTTGTGTGATCTGTAAATACAATGAAGGCCATGTAAAATCACAACGAAAACTAAAACGCATGTTAGTCACGATCTTGTTGCTTTATCTAAATTAATAATAGAACAGATCATGATAAGAGCCCACAGAGAACTCATTGATGTTTTTAGACAGCTAATCATATAAAGGGATTTTATGCTGTCCAATTTAGCTCAGCTCTCTGAATAACCTTCCTCAACCTAAAAAAAAAAAAAAAAAAGTAACACTATAATAGCCTACTTGTTAAGAAAATGTAAGAGAACTTGAAACATTTGGAAACCTGAATCATTTGCAACCCTGAACATTTACATGAATGGTACAAATGGTACAAAGATGGAATATAACTGACTGGTGGATTGAAATTTTCTGGCTGCAGGACGTATGACATCTTCCACAACATTGAAATTACCTTTGCTCCCTTTTAAGCAACATTTACGCTACACTTCACTCACAAGCATATATGTTTGTAAGCATCTTCAAGCCTCGTAGGTATAATTATCTGCTGGAGTTCTGAACATGTTTCCATTTAGTGAAAATACTTACAGGAAATCACAACTGCCACAGGAGATGGGTAAAACGGATAACTCTCTCCGGCTCAAATACAGCTTGTTCACAAAGCAGTATGCTCAATAAAAGCAGACACAGCCCTGTGGAATATCGAACACCTGGAATGCGGTTTTAACTGCAGTGTGGATGTAAATATGACGGTGTGGTGCAGCACTGCCCCCTGCTGTTTCCGTGATCAAAACAGATCCCCGCAACAACATCCAATTAAATTGGAGATGAAGTCAGATTAAAGTAAGGTCTTTGGAGACGAACGTAATAAGCACAAGGACGGGAAACAATTCTTCTTTTTTTTTTTTTTTTTTAGTAGGTCTGGAGTTTACAAAGAATATCAGAAAAGAAAAAACGTGTATACAGAAACATTACAAAATTCACAAATGCTTCACACGTGTTCACAAACGGCGTTTTATTTATTACAAAACTATATCCGTGGAAATAATGGATTTCAAAACTTTTTAAGATAGCTTCTTGTTTGTTTAGAAGCCTGCACAGCCCAACAAAATACATTTTAGGATGCTAAATTGTGACATTTTGTTCAGAACATACTCGCCAATTTCCATTATCATAATTACCTCGACGTAAGTGTGTTTTCAGTGTGCTGTAGTTTAGTTCCAAAAACACTACTTAAAAATGTGATTTTAAACTCCAGATTAGGGTTGTCTCATATGATCATTATGTGAAAATGATACTGCAAGTACTGTAAATAAATGTTTCTTACTAAAATACAGTATTACAATGAGGAAATCTAATGAGAATCAATGAGAAGTACACATAAACAACATTAAAATGTCCAGGCGCATTACAGTAACCACAATTTGAGGGGTAAAACATGCTTATTTGTCATGAAAATAAGGTCACAGTGCATCTACAAATAGAACTATGTGGCTTTCTTTTCTTTTGGGGTGAAATACTGTATGACTAGGATATGTTTTCGTGAGAGATTTTTTGGTCTAACTGAAATAAAAACGTACTTGAAATAGCCACTGGAAGCCCACAACAATTCATTTATGGAAGCTGTGTGATTGCTATCAAGTGTTGGTTCCTCTTGATTGAGTCTCAGAATGCATTGTTACCTGGTGAGGGTGAGAAGCTAAATTTACACTCAACCAGAATGATTTTAGGAAAACAGTTTTGCCGCAGGTGGCTAAGACAATACCTCCACTGTGTCGCCTGGGAATGTGCAGGTAATGAAATGGCCTGCTTATTTAACATGCAGATTTATGCATGCTGTAATTAATTTGCCATTACTCCTTGATTGATGTCCCTGTGTGTTTTGAAGCAGACATCAGGCTATAATTACTCCCCATGTTGTGCTCCCTCCATTGTTTCATTACAATAAACAGATGCTAATTTTACCATGGCAAACAAGTAATTGTCCTGCTCAATAATTGGGTAAAACAGTGACCGTCTGCCATTTGCTGGGAGAGCATTCAAACACGCACGGTATTTGTCTCTTTCGTTTAATTTCACTAAAAACTTCCATTCAAAGGTAAAACATGCAGTCTCAAAAGAAGGTGGTACTATGCATTACAATGACTGTAGAAGTGCTTTCAGTCTCTTTATTTAGACGATAAAACCATTATACTTTTCTCATCCGTTTCTTCGGCCGCTGGGTGAAAGGTGACGTGCCCATGAGAGAATCTGGTGAATGGGACATGTAACTTCCTTCTGAACCACCAGGAGATGGAGGGATGCCAGCTTCACTCATGGTGGACATGGGGCCTTCTTCAAAGACGTCGCTGCCCAGAACCCCATGACCTGATACCTGGCCCTCCTCACTGTCCTGAGGTTCCATCTTCACCTGGGCTAGGTGCCACAAGGGAGAGCTGTTCCCTGCTGCTCCTGTTGAAGACAAAAACAAACAAACACTGGATTAATCTTGATTATTAACAAACTTTCCGAATGATGCTTGTCTTTAATTCTGATCACTATGCAAATCCTTGCCGTTTCCCTTAAAGGGTTAGTTCACCCAAAAATGAAAATTCTGACATTAATTACTCACCCTCATGTCGTTCCACAGCCGTAAGACCTTCGTTCATCTTCGGAGCACAAATTAAGATATTTTTGATAAAATCCGATGGCGTGCATTGGCAGCATTGACAGCAAGATAATTAACACTTTCAAATGCCCAAAAGACATATTTAAAACCGTTCATGTGACTACAGTGGTTCAACCTTAATGTTATGAAGCGACGAGAATACTTTTTGTGCGCCAAAAAAACGAAATAACGACTTTATTCAACAATATCTAGTGATGGGCGATTTCAAAACACTGCTTCATGAAACTTCGAAGCTTTACGAATCTTTTGTTTTGAATAAGTGGTTCGGAGTGTGTATCAAACTGCTAAAGTCACGTGATTTCAGTTAACGAGGCTTTGTTACATCATAAATGTTTCGAAATTTCAATGGTTCACGTGACTTTGGCAGTTTGATACATGCTCCGAACCACTGATTCGAAACAAAAGATTCACAAAGCTTCGAAGCTTCATGAAGCAGTGTTTTGAAGTCGCCCATCACTAGATATTGTTGAATAAAGTCGTTATTTGTTTTTTTGGCGCACAAAAAGTATTCTTGTCGCTTCATAACATTAAGGTTGAACCACTGTAGTCACATGAACTCTTTTAAATATGTCTTTAGCAGCTTTCTGGGCATTTGAAAGCGTTAATTGTCTTGCTGTCAGTGGAGGCCTTACTGAGGCATCGGATTTGTGTTTTGAAGATGAACGAAGGTCTTACGGGTGTGGAACAACATGAGGGTGAGTACTTAATGACAGAATTTTCATTTTTGGGTGAACTAACCCTTTAAAAAGGCCATTTTATGCTCTTTTTACAAAGCCTTGGGGTACATCCAAAATCGCATACTGTCCGAATATGTACTACATTTGATTATGACAGTGGACTGCTGCATGCTAGTGGCAAAAACATTATTTATTATTTATTATTCAGGAACTGCATTTGGAAAGGAAAATATATTTTCATATGCAAATTTGATTAAATTCTAAATTTGATATAAATGGCTTAACGCTTGACAGCCCTAAAATAATTCTCTGTAGATGTGCTGAATGCGGTTACCGGAAACGCCTGATCCATAATAAGTAGAATTCCGAAGTAGTTGTGCGGACAGTTTTGCCTTAACTCATCCTCTTTAAAGTACCACCATAACAGCCGCTTGTGTAACAAATTTGATGCCTTCAACAATAAATTTCAAAGACAATCACGGTCGGACCTCAAATTGCCTGCAGTGAGCAATGCTCCTGTTATTATGCAGAATCCACATGTTGATTTGTGAGGTGTTGTTGACAGATTAAAGGACAACACTTCTCTAAAGTCTGTTGCTGATTCTTTATGCTATGCTGCTCACTCCCGAGTGTCTGTCAGAACAAACAGATGACTGCTTTATAAAATAGTTGCTGTAGAAAAAAAAGGATAACACACAGCTAGACTTCAATTAGATGTTTTGAATGCAATAATTCTAGTCTATCAATTAAAACCATGAATTTTGTGATTATATGTGGGCTTTGAAAATGTTATAGTAATTTAGCCCATGGGATTTCAAACCTCCATGGGGCCACAAGGGAGTGCTTGGGGGTCAGCAGAAAATTTGGCAGAATTTTTTTTTTGTTGTGAATAACATTATACAAATATTAAAAAAAAAAAAAAAAAAAAAAAAAAGAAGAAATTGTTTCTATTCAGGTTTATATATATATCTATAATTACAGATAAAATTGTCCAGATAATCATTTTGACTTTAGTATGATATGAATATTAACAATAAAAAATATATACATATATATTTTCTCACTCGGTATAAATGGCACTTAATAGATTTATGAAAACATAGCTGCCTTTATATTTTAGGAAAGGTGTTCCTTGCACGAAGATAATAATTTGCCTAACTTTGGTTATTTACTCACCCCCATGTCATCCAAGATGTTCATGTCTTTCTTTCTTCAGTTGAAAAGAAATTAAGGTTTCTGAAGAAAACATTCCAGGATTTTTCTCCATATAGTGGACTTCAACAGGGTTCAACCGGTTGAACGTCCAAATTACAGTTTCAATGCAGCTTCAAAGCGCTCTACACGATCGCAGCTGAGGAATAAGCGTTTTTTTTAGCGTTTTTTTTAGCGAAACAATCAGTCATATTCTACAAAAAATAAAATTGTATATACTTTTTAACCACAAATGTAGGCGGAAGTACCGACCCAGTGTTTCAAAAGATTTAAAAATCCAGGATACGCACACGAAAGGACCATTTTAAACAATAAACTATCACAAAGACATATAAATATGTGTCATTCAACATACAACAACTTTTGATCGGTCCTCCTCCACACTTGTCAACACTGGGTGGGTATATCCGCCTACCGCGTGACCTTTCCAACGTGACTACGTAATGTGTGGCGCATCGCAAAGCTAGTGCAATACGAGCATATGTGGTTAAAAAGTATTTAAAGTTTTATTTTTTTTTAGAAAATGACCAATCGTTTCACTAGATAAGACCCTTATTCCTCGGCTGGGGTCGTGTAGAGCCCTTTGAAGCTGCACTGAAACTGCAATTTGGACCTTCAACCCAGTGAACCCCACTGAAGTCCACTATATGGAGAAAAATCCTGGAATGTTTCCCTCAGAAACCTTAATTTCTTTTCGACTGAAGAAAGTAAGACATGAACATTTTGGATGACATGGAGGTGACTAAATTATCAGGAAATTTTAATTCTGAAGTGAACTTATCCTTTAAAAAAAACTTGTTTCATTTAGACCTTCAAAGAATAAACTGTTTATGAAGATGTCAAAGCGAACGGTGCATTGTGATGCAACGTGCTACAATGGACACGTCAATACAATACCATCAAGCATCCATTCAGAAAGACAAATGTACCAATTTATAATGTTTACTTTGACGTTTATAATGTTTACTTTGACCTGTTGAAACATGCTTTCACAAGCATGAGCTATATTTGCAATGTTTTGAAGGGGGATGAAAATATGCTTTATGTTTGTAATTCCGCTAGACGCCACTAGTGTCGCAAAAACTACATACTTTACATTTAAGGGACTCTAAAGTAAAGTATGAATAAACAGCATGATGATTTAAATGTTCTTTTAAACATTTAAACTTGTCTTGCTTGAGCACTAATAAGGATCCTTCAGAAGTGAATGAGGTACCTGATGTGTGAGGGGAATGTCCTTCCTCCAGTCCTCCAGCCAGTCTTTCACTGGATGTTCCCAGCACACCGATGGGCAGGGCCTGGTCACCTGAGGCCAGATCCGCTTCCATCTCCTCGTTCAAAGGAAACGCAATATCACTCACCGGCTCCTCTTTAACCTTCAAGGGTTTGGAATCCTCCAGAGCCTTTTCTGGATTCACGAGTCTCTCGTACTCTTCTGAGAGCTCCTTACTGACCTACAGTCAAAGACACACTAGTCAGTCAGAGTCAGAGCAATGTCAATAAAAGCTATATGTACAGTCATGTAGCTGAAGCTGACAAAACATTGGAGATATCTCACCTGCAGCATGTAGCTGTGGTAATCTTTGATGCGGACCTGCCAGAAGCGCTGAAGCGCAAGGACGCTGCCAATGCCCACCTCATGAAATACCTGTTCCACCACATCAGGGAAGGGTGTAGTGCCCTTACAGGCTTCCCTATCAACAGCCACGCGCAATAACTTGGTGAGCCGCAGGTAGTGTTCGTGAACCATATCGGTCAAAGTCTCTAACACGCTCTCATTTGCCGACTCGAATCCAGCGTGAGCGAGCACTGTGGCGACCGACTGGTACAGAAGCTGACGGCAGGACAGCCAGCTCAACTCAGTGACAGGTTCACCTTTACCTCTAAAAGGAGGGGAATGTGGAGAAATTGGGAAAACAGGTGAAAGACAGAGAGAGAAAAAAAAAGATTTTTAGAATCTCAGGACAATAAAGTGTGGACTTTTTCTACACAATCTCAAAGGAGGACATATTTCAAATTTGCAGGTTTAAATTTGTGGCTAACCAATATGTTTTTTTGTTTTTGTTTTTTAATAACTAATGATATCTAGATAATAGTTTAATCGGAATCAGAATCAGAAAGAGCTTTATTGCCAAGTATGTTTGCACACACAAGGAATTTGTTTTGGTGCCTGGCTGTTCTGGTGCTCAGTGCTCTGTAGCGCCGGCCAGATGGCAAAAGTTCAAAGAGAAGGTGGTTTGGATGTGACCCAGAGTGATTTTCTGAGCCCTTTTTCTCACTCTGGATGTATACAGTTCTTGGAGGGTGAGCAGGGGAGCACCAATAATCCTCTCAGCAGTCCGAAGGATCCTCTGTAGTCTTCTGATGTCTGATTTTATAGCTGAGCCAAACCAGACAGTTATTGAAGTGCAGAGGACAGACTCAATGACAGCTGAATAGAACTGCATCAGCAGCGCCTGTGGCAAGTTAACTTCCTCAGCTGGTGAAGGAAGTACAACCTTTTCTGGGCCTTTTTCACAAAGGAGCCTATGTGACAGTCCCATTTCAGGTTCTGAGAAATGGCAGAGCCCAGGAATCTGAATGACTCCCACTGCTGCCACAGTGCTGCTCATGATGGTAAGTGGGGGGGAGTGCTGGAGGGTTTCTCCTAAAGTCCACTATCATCTCCACTGTTTTGAGCATGTTCAGCTCCAGGTTGTTATCACTGCACCAGACTTCTAACTGTTCAACCTCCTGCCTATATGAAGACTCGTCACCATTGTGTATGAGGCCGATGACGGTAGTGCCATTTGCAACCTTTAGGAGTTTGACAGAGGGGTCTTTGACGGTGCATTCATTCGTATACACTACAGTATATTTCATATGTGTTTGATACTATTTCAATATTTGTACTCATGTTGGTTTCATTATTAGGTATTCATCATTTGTATTCATACTATTTGTATTCATGTTGGTTTTGTATGTGTTTGATACTATTATTCTATTTTTTAAAAAAGTTTATATTTTTAGTCTAAAAGTGTCATGTGGTGCAACCATCAAGTACAACATAAAACTTTACACACATTGGATACATGTGAATGTACACATTTAAATTAATGTATTATTTGCATGCGTTTTAAAGCCTTGCCAGTTAAACTTTTTATTCGCAAACTGTTCTGATATAAGCTTTTCTGAAAGCGTGTGAGTACTGAACTAAGTTTTCTTTCGCATCTTAGTGCGCTTAAATAGCCAAATACACACAAGTTTTACATAAACAGTCATTTATATTTTAAGTGAATGTAAACAGTTTAGATGTGTGTCAGAGATAGATAGATCCATGCATGAGGTCTTAAAGTGACAGCAACCTAATAAACCTGCTACTGTTTATCTCATTAATGTTAATTAAACAACAAAAGACAAAGAGAAAATCACTCACTGCTCTTGACTGAATAACTTTTGTAACTTTAAGAATCAGTGTATATTTAATTCATACAGTGAAGTCTATATAGTGTTTGATTTTTGGATTTGTTTATTCAATTTCTTCCTTGAATGCTACTGTTACAGCAAATACACCTACTGTAGCTGAAAATATTAATACACTGTTTGTTTAATTTGTATATTATATTGCATTTGTCCTTTTATTTGTAATAGTATGTATGAAATCATTTCCTGTTGTATGTTTTGCTACATATTTTGCTTTCTAAGAAATAATAAATCTCTGCTTAATAAGGTTCTCTTTTAAGGAATTTCATTCTTTCAATGAGGCTTTTTTTCTTCATTATGATAACAGGACAGCTGTATCACCGTGACATTTTAACTTTATGCACCCATCAAATATTATTCAAAATTCATTTTAATGCTAATATTAAAAACATGTTCATCCTAGAAGAGGTGTATTCAAGTCATTGTATGTATGAATTGCATTTTAATGGATCTTTAACATATTTTTAGGACAAACAATGACCAATATAGTACATGATGAAACTACGTACTTGTAGAAGTCGCTCTCTGGGTCACTATGGCGTAGCTGGAATGGCTGTCGAGGAGCTTTACTATCCAGTGGAAGCAGATCATCAGGTACAGTGGGTGTGACAGGGCGGGGAGGTAGAGCATCCACATCGTCAGGTTTGAAGACACCCTGGGGATCTAATAATGTGGGCAGAGGCTGTTGGCCCTGCTGGGCAGCAGCAATGAGACTCCGGAGACGACGAGCATGTTGGCTCAGCTGCACAGTGTGGATTGTGAGGCTGCAGGGCTCTGATGGGATGTCCAGCATGGTGGTGGGACGTGGACGCTGTGCAGAAGGTTGGTGCAGGGGAGGGTCCTGCATCTCCACCTGGCGGAACTCACGCTGCAAAAGGTCAAAAGAACTGCGGCCCGAGGGAGCCGAAGCCACTGGGAGCTCGCCCCAATAACGCATCATCTTCACACAGTGCTGTCACTCAGTGCTTCGTTTGACAGTAGTACAATTCTTGAGGACAATCTGAAAACCATAGAAAAAAAAGAAAAAAAACTGTTCAAGTTGACATTTATTAATTATATATAAAAGTATCAGTCTCATTTCCTATCACCTGATGCACATGTAGTGGTCATGGATAGTTACCTTCAATATCAAAATAATAAAAAATACATATATTTTTCAAAACTTTCAATTTATATAATAAAATATACCACCATGTGTACATATAAAATTATATAAATGTAATATATATTCATTTATTTAAGGTATTAAGATATATAAAAAAAAATTATATATACTGTACTGTTTGTTGCGCTGCCTTTAAGTAAATTGTAAAAAATAAAAAATAAAAATAATATATTACAACAATGACAATCTAACGTTAGACAATCACAAACAAACTCAAAAAAGTAAAACAGCAAAAGATATAATGGTTCTAAAAATATGATTAATTTCCTTTGTCATTTTATATTTCTTTTGTTTTTGGTATGAAAGACCTGGACATGTTCTTCATAAGATTCCCTTTCAGTACTGAAGATTACAGTAATTTCTAGGTAGAAACCGAATGATACACTATAATATGCATATAAAACGTTCATTTTCTTTTTACAAACTTTCTTGCTTGCATGTGTTTATTAACTTAAATTTGAACTTTTTTAAATTGACACTACACAACATTAGACGCCCTGCAGACTCCATGTTTACTGTAACATTTATAAAGCCTAATCATCAGAAAACAAACTGTTTTACCTTTTATGAGCAGATGATCATAACGACGAAGAATAGCAAAATAATGTAATATGTATCATTTATTATCAGTGACTTTCAACAAAAACGACATATAAACGATGAGCGGTTGTCAGGTACAACACTAAAATATTTCCGTGGAAAATGTAAATAGTTCCTAGACAGTGGAGATAACAGATAATGATTTAAGATGATAAATATATATGACAAATAATTATTAAACATCCACATTAAAATGTTCTGATACATTTCTTGTTATGAACAAAATTAGATCAATCAATATCACAAATTCAAGACTACAGGAACGGAATAATTAAAGTGTTACACCAAACACACCATGTCAGCTACTGAACACACGATGGAGTCTGAATGCAGCGAGGAAATAGAAAATAATCACACTGAAATGGAAACAGAGAAGAGCTCGGACCCTACCTGTGATGCTAAACAGGACATCACCAGCCCTAATGAAAACACAGATGATCCTTTTAAGAAACCGGTTATTTTCGTGGCTCCATCTCTCACTGTGAAGAAACCAGGAGGATCAAAGTCAACCAAGAAACCCACAGAAGAATTAAGCAGCAGGTCAGAGAATAACGACACAGATCTTGATACTAAACAGCAGCAACCATCTGCAAAGCCCACAGACACTCAGACAGACCCATCGGATCATCCATCATCCGAGAGATCAGAGGCACAGAAGGTTCAGCCCAAACCAAAAGACATCAGACCCAAGATCCCTGCCAAACTACCCCCGGCGGGCAAATTTCCCCCGCTCCCTTACACTGAGCCCCCGTGGGGGTGTGTTCCTGACATCAACTACTCATTTGAGCTGCTGAAAAATGGAGCAATACTAGATACGGTCCCCCTGACCCAGAATAGTTACTTCGTGGTGGGTCGGTTGCCGGTGTGTGATGTGTCTCTGGAGCATCCGTCCATCTCCCGCTATCACGCCGTGGTGCAGTACCGGGGCAGAGCTGGGGAGGATGGAGTCGTGGGAGAGGAGAGGGGCTTCTATGCCTATGATTTGGGCAGCACTCATGGGACTTTTGTGAATAAGAACAAAATACCCCCTAAAACATACATAAGGCTCCGAGTGGGACATGTTATAAAGTTTGGGGGAAGCACGAGACTCTTTATTTTGCAGGTATGTGTTTATTAAAATACCACACATACCACACTGTGTGACTACCTGATAGAAATCACTGTCATTCCGTGTCCAACTACATTTCAGAAACTCAGAGAGGTATGCACTATGCAGTTGTTTTGATAGAGGGAAACAATATGCATTTCTAGTTTAAGTATTATTTGTTCTTCAGGCATTCTTCTTTAAATCCAGAAGGATTTTAAGATATCCTTAAGATGTTTAGAGTTACAGGCGCACAAACCATGGAAAACGAATGTTGTTTGTAGAAAAAAAAAAAAGATACGTTACATTATTTGTTCTTCAGATATTCCTCTTTAAAAGAAATTAATTAACAGCTGTATTCAAAGTGAGCCATAATTAGTTTTTGACCACTGAAAATGTGTACAATTTAACAATTTACTCATGGAGCCACACTGAAATCCCCATATCTTTGGGACTGAACCATATAGGGCCTTAAAATGAAGAAACTAAAAGAAACGTTTAAGAACCAGAATCTAAAAGGATATTAAGATATTTATTGAGTTATTGGCATGCAAACTTCAGGCAAACAACACAAGAAGTGCTTTTTGCCATTTTTGGTCTGTCACCGTTGGCATAAAATACAACAAAGATTGCTAAAGATTTTACTAATAGACCTACCATCTCTGTAAAAATAAAATAATGATGCTGCTATCTTTCTAAAGTCGTTTCTTACCCCCCTGTAATCTGGCTCCATATCTCAGGTGAACTTTGTCATTTTCACCCCCCTCTACAAAATAGTGGATTACTCCATAAATATACATCCATGACTTCTTCATTTATGTGTCTTTCACTAGAAAAGAAATGATCAAAATCAAGATTTTTGACATGGAATGACCCTATATTTGTTCTGAAGAATTCTATGGTAAAATTTAAAATAAAGAAAAAGAATATTATTAATACTACAAATTACAATGTTCAATATTACATTATTAATTCAGTATACATTCATTGTCATTAACACACAAATACAAAAATTACTGGTTACTTACTGCCAAAATTTGTTCCTGTTACTAAAAGTCCAGCAGTTGTTGAAGTTCTGAAAATACATTTTTTAATCAGAGTGTAAATGAACCAACTAATGATAGGTTGACCCAATAATTATTATATTATTTTGTTATTTTTATATATATTATTATTATTTTATTATTTTTATGTAAATAACATGTAACCATTTTCTTTTGATTTTATATATATATATAATAAAATCTCGTGAACAGATTTATCTCATGCTCATCAGTATTATTTCTTGAGCGAGAACATTGATTATACCAGATTACGTCTTTTCCCAGGGTCCAGAGTTTGACGAAGAAGCAGAGTCTGAACTGACGGTGACAGAGCTCAGAGAACGTGCTAGAAAACAGAGAGAAGCACTGGAGAAGAGGATGATGGGTGATGGCTCAGACGACGACGAGGAAGAGAAAGAGGAGAGTGATCAATCCAGTGCTACAAGGAAAAGCTCCTCAGAAGATATTGGCTGTTCTTGGGGAATGGGTAAAAAGGACAACAAATGATCCTCAATCCATTATACCTGCCCGTCTGTTTTTAGTGAATTTACACATTGTCTTTGTTGTTTGTTTAGCTGAAGAAGCAGCGCCAGAAGAGGATGAGAATGAGGAGAATCCATTTGCCACAGAATTCCAGGAGGATCAGGAAGCAGCATACTTAAAAGATCCTAAAAAGGCTTTACAGGGCTTCTATGATAGAGAAGGTAAAATATTAACTCTGGACAAGTAAAAAAACAGAAAACTTTTTATGCGTTTTGGCTGTTCATTTACACAACAACCACGTTTTGGGAGTTTCAGAGTGCAAGTTTTTTGAAAACGATACTGGTATTGTCTCTGTGTAATACAGCCATTTTAGTCATTTTCACGGATCCATGTTAACGGGGATCGCATTCACAACGTTGAATCATTGAATATAGAATCATGAAATTTCATGAAGTCATTTACATGAATTTAACTGTTTATTTTCATTTTAGGAGAAGAACTAGAGTTTGAATATGAAGAAAAAGGCCATGGCACTTGGCTCTGCAGAATTAAGTAATCACCTCATCTCTATTTGCAGCCAAACCACATTTGCACCTTTTTTGGTTTTATAGCAATTTAACACCAGCTCAGTGTTTATTGGCTATACAATCTCCACTTATTAATAAATAATACAGGTGATTTTGGTGACATTTATATGGAAGTTGAAAATATCATGTTTGATTTCTGTGTCTTTTAGGTTGCCAGTGGATGATGCTCTGGGCAGGCAGCTGGTAGCTGAGGTGACCCACACTGGGAAAAAGAAAGAAGCGGCTATCCAGTGCTGCTTAGAGGCGTGCCGCATGCTGGAGGCCCGTGGTCTTCTGAGACAGGAGGCAGGTAGGCAGACAACAAGCAGTCATACCGAAAGCAGACTTAACGGGTTAGTTCACCCAAAAATAAAAATTCTGTCATTAATTACTCACCTTCATGTCGTTCCAAACCCGTAAACAAAATGTAAAATGGAACAAAATGTCTAAAGGTCCATAAAAAGGTCAATAAAACACTGGGGACATTTTATTTATTCTTCTTTTACCTTATGTTAACCCACTCACAATCATTCTATTTTTGTCTCTTTACAGTGTCCCGCAAACGCAAGAAGAAGAACTGGGAAGATGAAGATTTTTATGACAGTGATGATGACACATTCCTTGACCGGACAGGTGCGGTGGAGAAGAAGCGGACAGAGCGCATGAAGAAGGCCGGAAAAATTCAGGAGCGTCCTGATACATATGAATCACTGGTAAAGAACATGCATCATATTTTCTTTGTGATTACCCATGCCCTGTGTGTGCTGTACCTGGTACTGATGTAATATGTTTTCTTTCTTAGCTAACCAAACTGGCAAAGGTTGAAAAAGAGCTGGCTGACACTGAGAAAAGGCTCAATTCTTCTGGGAAAGGTGAGGTGGTGAAAGTCTGTGTCCTTATTTGTATTTTTCTCCATATTTCGTCATGTATAAGGTTACACGTCCTGTTTGTTGTGCTCCTTCAGGAGGCTCCAGTTCTTCCACAGAGGATCCTCTGGATGCTTTCATGAGTGCAGTACGGAGCGAGGTGGCTCTGGATGGGGTGGAGAGAAAGAAGCTACATTTACATGTAGCTGAGTTGAAGAAGGAAGGTCAGAGACTGCGCAAGCTAGCGGATCTGGCTAAACCTACCCAGCTGCCCTCATTACAGCCCGGCGGGTGAGTTCAGTGTTCCCTCCAGATCCGCTGGGCATTTAAATATATCATGCATTTAATTTTGGACAATTGATTTACTAAAGGTTTGAAAACAAAAGCTCTGTCGCGTTCTCTTTTTGCCAGCAGACTTTTCTCTGTTCAGCATTTGTTTAAAACAGGTGATTCCCCGGAGGTTGGAGATTTAGCTGCTTGTTGTGACAACTAGCCTATGACAATCCCACACCAGACACTAGTCGGAGGAACTTTTCTCTATTTATGGATATGACAAGGCACACACAAACGAGATTTGTGTTAATTTTTGTCAAATACACACAGAAATTCAAAGGTCTTCACTACAACCCAACAAAATAAATGTTTGGTTTAACTTGTTGAAAATCATGAAAGAAATATATTGGTATTGTACAGCAGAATGTACTTCTCAAAGTAATAATAACAATAATAATACAGTTTATCAAAACATTTTTAAGGAATATTACAGAAATTTTTGTCCATGTTTTGATTTAAACCATAAACCTCTGTTGTTCAGCATTTTGTTTGCCAAAAATGAAAGGAATTGTTAATATTTAATTTAATTACATTTTACAATATTAATTATATTAAAGCTTATTCATTTACTTGATTACCACTGTTTTTGTTAATAAATTTGTATTTAATCATAAAACAAAAGAATCCAGAAAAAATTAAAAAAAAACTGATAACAAAGAATTTCTGTAGAAAAAACTTTATTTAACTTTTTTATTAATTAATTAAACCACTAAAATGGAATCCAGAAAAATTAAAACATAACATTTTTAATAGCATAACAAAAAAACAATAAAACTGATTTCATAGGGTCCTAATTGTGTGAATAATTTTTTTTTTTTTACAGCTCTAGTCAGTCCACAGACACTGAGAAACCTAAGAAGTTATCTCTACCTATGTTTGGAGCCATGAAAGGAGGGAATAAATTCAGACTGAAGACTGGAACTATAGGAGTGAGCCCTTTTAAATTGATATAGAAACCATAGATAATTACCAAATGAGTAAAATTAGTTAAATATGACTCTCTCTCTCACCTAAATGAGCAGACGTTACCCCCAAAGCGTGCCAATCTGCCTCCTGAACTCTTCAATATGAAGGAATTGCCCCCTGGTGGTGAGAAAGAGGAAGAAGAAGAGGAGGAGGAAGAAAAAAACAAGACGACTAAAGATGATGTTACAGATGGTGATATGGAGGTTATTCAGTCTGCAGAGACGGCCAGCTCAGAACACGCCAGTGCAGACAGAGCTGAAACTCTGACACACCACCCTAATGGTTAGACATTTACCAAAATATCTACCCACTGCCTTAACAGTAGGTAGTTAGGAATGTGTTAGGAATTTCAAAATTACTAGCACTAGATTTGCAGCATAGAGCGTAGTGTAATTCTATTTCCGACCTCAAGTAGGTGGTGTTGTGCTGCTTAACTAGTGTGTTATTTGTTGTCCAACTTTGAGATTTGTCCACAGAATCTTACTTAACTACCACATTGGACAAAATTAGCCTGAAATCTATAGGTTCATATCTAATAGGTATTTACTAAAATATTTCTATTTGTGTGTCTAGAGAAAGAAGACCATGAGGACCAGCCTGCTAAGATAGCTAAATCTCGTGAAAAAGAGAAATACAAGTCATCCCATCTTCAAAAGAACAAAAGTGACTCTCCTCCAAAAGGTAGAAAATCATATATTTTGTGGCATAAAGGTGATGTTTCTGGTTCATTGATTGCAGTTACATTTGGTGCTTCTAACTTCACTTTTAAGTGGATAATAGCTGATAATTGTCTGATGCACTTTGTTTTAAATTATGATTCATATCCCAACAGAAGGAGTAGACAATGGTGTCTCAAATGTCCAGAGTCCAAAGACAAGTACAAAGAAGAAAGTTATGGGCCCAAGCAGGGTAAGCATTTTAGTAATTAATATTTATTTAAATGACTCTACTCTAGACATAAGATATGTATCCAAATATTATTTAACTAAAGTGCTAAATAAACAGTTTAAGATTTGCACCTACAGTGGCCCCAAAATACCAAAGGAAGTGGCATTTATTTCAAAGAATAAATAAAACTATGATGTACTGTTATAAATGAAGACATTTTCTTGCTGTCAGATGAGACACCCATGGTTAATATGATTAATTATGTGGTCACTATGCAAGCTAGAAGAACTTTTGAACTTTATATTCATTGAAGAATCCTGAAAAAAAAAAAAAAAGTATCATAGTTTTAACAAAAATATCAAGCACAACTGTTTCGATAAAACCAAAAAAATGTTTCTTGAGCAGCAAATCATCATATTAGAATGATTTCTGAAGGATCATGTGACACTGAAGACTGAAGTAATGATGCTGAAAATTCAGCTTTGACATCATAGGAATAAATTACACTTTAAAATATATATTAAAATAGAAAAATTTATATATATATATATATATATATAATGTATGGATCTGAACTTGCGCCTAGAAAAACTGTTACCAAATAAATCCCTCGATGCGCAACAAAAACTCATGTGACTTTGCTTCTACAGTGGATGTGATTAGATTACTGGACAAACCAGCAGACCAGTCGCATCGCACAGCATCTCAAATGTTGGTTTGCTCATTCTGAAATGCCTGAACCAAAGTCTTTCATCAGAATGATCTGGTTTAATTCTCTCTCAGAAGTGTCTCACACAGTTGCATTCCCAAACACCAGCATCCGAACGCAAGATAACATGACAGCGTTTTTTGCATTTCGTCTGCGTGCTCTGAGACGCAAGTCATTTATGATGTAGGAAAAAAGAGCCACAGTTTCTTCCTCGATTGCAGCAACTTACATTATTGTTACAGATATTTTGCGGCAATTTCCCAGGAAGTGATGTTTTTGTTCTTTTGAACACAAGATGCTGCTTTATTCGCAAATGTTTTATGCAATTTTCCAATTTATACCCATATTTTTAGCCTCCCGTCACCATGTCCAAGCAGTACCCAGAGGACGACCCTGACTACTGCGTTTGGGTTCCTCCATCAGGTAAAAAGCTACCCTTCTTCATCCCTGTAGGCTGTGATATTATTATTATTAAGCTCTACCCGTACTGTCAAATGAAACCCTACATAGCTTCTTATTTCTTTGTGCAGTCAGAAACATGCATCAGAAATCAAGCATTCTTGGCACTTCACCCTTTAATCTCAATTTACAGGCGCTCGCCGAACACTACTAAACATTATTTTCAGTGATTATTAGCTTTTTGATCTTAGGACATTTCAAACACAGTTCTGACATTTCAGAGGATTAGAGAAGTTGCATTATGGGAAAACACATTAATACCAGGCCAAGGAATTTACTTTAAAGTCACAAGGTTATTACAAGATAAGGTTCTCTTTATTTCTTAAAATAATGATTTCCAGTTTCTACCAGAATCCCTTTTTCTTGCTATGGTGCTTGAGTTTTAAGCTGTATTCATATTATGCATTATAAATCATGCTAAGCTAACCTAAAGCAAAAGCAAATGGTCCTTATCACTACACTATATTAACCTGTCTATGACATCGAAAGACGAAGATTTAAGGATGTAACGTTGGCCTAAAATGTTATGTACTACCACTTAAAAGTTTTAGGTTGGTAAGATTTTTAATGTTTTTAAAAGAAGTCTCTTATGCTCACCAAGGCTGCATTTATTTGATCCAAAATACAGCAAAAACAGTAATATTGTGAAATATTTTTACAATTTAAAATAACTGTTCTATTTGAATATGTTTTAAAATGCAATTTATTCTTGTTACCAAAGCTGAATTTTCAACCTTATGAACTTTTTTTTTTTTTTTTTTTTTTTTTGAACATTATACACTACTGTTCAAAAGTTTAGGGTCAATAAGAATTTTGTTTTGGAAAGAAATTAAAGACATTAATACTTTTATTCAGCAAGGATGCATTAAATTGATCAAAAATGACAGTAAAGACATTTAAAATGCTACAAAAAGCTTTCTATTTCAGATAAATGCTGTTCTTCTGAACTTTGTTCATTAAAGAATCCTGAAAAAAAAAAATGGTACACAACTGTTTTCAACATTGATAATAATAATAATAATAATAATAAATGTTTCTTGAGCAGCAAATCAGCATATTAGAATGATTTCTGAAGGATCATGTGATACTGAACACTGGAGTAATGATGCTGAAATTTCAGCTTTGTGTTACAGGAATAAATTTCATATTTCACAATATGACTTTTTTTACTGTGTTTTTGATCAGTTAAATCCAGTCTTGGTGAGACTTCTTTCCAAAATATCAAAAAATCTTAACAACCTCAACCTTTTGAATAGTAGTATATTTTAGAGACTTTCACATTAGACTTTAGACATTTTTAAATTATTGACCATTTCCCATAATCATTTGTGTAAATCCTTTCTTGTTGAGGAATATTAGAATTTTATTGAAATTCTATTTCTATAAAAAAATCTTCACATAAAACTGAAATTTCTTCCAATTATATTCTTAATAAATGCCTCTAATGGATAAGAATAAAGGGTAACACTTTACAATAAGGTTTAGTTAATGAATTAACTAACATTAGCTAACAATGAGCAATACAATTGCTATTTATTAATCTCTGATAATAAATATAATAAAAATACAACTGTTTATTTTTAGTTCATGTTAATTGAGGTCCATAGTAAATGTTGAAAGTAACATTAACTAAGATTAATAAATAATTTAGAAGTATTGTTCACTGTTAGTTCATGTTAACTAATATCAAATTAACCTTATTATAAAGTGTTACCAAATAAAGTCATTAGTTTGCATTAAATCTTTTTTACTTGAAATCACATTATGGAAGTTAAATGCATTGCAAATGCTATTTCATGTTTTTAACCAAACATTTTAAGCAGGTAAAACAAAGACATGATTTTATCCTGTGTGTCTGTTTTGAACAGGTCAGACTGGCGATGGTCGGACACATCTGAACGATAAGTACGGATACTAAATACAGCAAGTGAAGACCGCCTCACTAAAATGGAATCAGCCCATCCATTCATCTTAGCCTTCGGGAGTGGACCGATTAGATCATTTTCTCTCTGTGTCCTTTTTCCCAACTTTATACTTCATCTGCAAACAAGGAACATTTTGACACAAGTAGCTCAGATGAACTGAGATGTTTCTAGCACTTGGTAATGGAAACATTTTGGTCCTGTGACTGATTTTCACTTCCCTTCGCCCAATTTTCATTAAAATGCATTCATTTTCCACACCTGGTCTGGGACAAAGTTGCCAAGGATAGTTTTGTGGTAGTTTTGAAGGGAAAAGATCTGTTTTCAGGGTTGTTTTCATAGGCACTTACTGACTGGTTCGTCTGCACGCTAGCATAACAAACAATTTTAGTGGTCTACGAAAACGAATTTCTCGAACTATATTGCGGAGTTTAACTTTTCTGCTTAGCCAATTGGAATATATTAGCTTTGACATTGCATTTGCTTCAAATGAATCATGCCAGTGTCATGCCAGTCCACTTATGTTTAAGCACTGCTGTTGTTGACAAATCTCTACCCACAACTTGCTGTTCTGGGATCATTTTAACAGCCTTAAGCAGGCTCATTGAGCACTCAATCCGCCATTCTGGGTCGTTCTCTGAGCAAAGCCGGACTCCCTCCTCAGTTTGGCTGAGTGGCCACGCTCCGTATGGCGAGCGCTCCTGTTGGATGTGGTTCTGTTGACTGCTAACGATGCCTCCTCGGAGAGAGGCGGCTTTACCAGCCATCTGGACACTTGCTTGGCATTCTAGGATTGGGAGCAAGCTGTTAATGAATCAGTCTGTGTGTGAGCTCTGTGTACATTATTTGTGTGTATATTCGCTTCTCTTGATATTAATGAAGAGTGACTCAGTGTTGGTGATGTGCGAGCGTGTGTGTGTTGGCGTGTCCAATGAAGGATTAGGCCCCCCACGTTCACTACTACGCGCTGGTCTCTCCCTCTGTTTATCCAACCCTTTTAATGCTCTTGAATTCTCCATTGTTTGGAGAGCATGACTAGTCGCATAGAAATTGTGTATTTTGTTACGTATATTTTGTAAAATAATTTTTTTTTTTCCTGTCTCTCGCCAATAACGGGGGCTTGTGTTGAGTGTTTGGTGTCCTCGAAGTTTTAACCCTATAAAGCTTTCTGTATCATCATCTCAAGGCCTCTAAATGATCATCATTATTAAAACTTTGCTTAAAGACCTGTTGTACACAATTTACTACATGCCTTCTTGTCATCTGATTGATAGTTTAGACTTTTTTTTAGCAAGTAAAAGCCCCTTTAGTATGATTCTAAACACGTGGTACACATTTTTTTTTAATGTGTAATCTTAAGTTTTATATTATGTTAATAGTATTCGAGATGAACACTTACTGGAAGCAACTTAGGTTAACTTGATTATCCATCTTTTTTTTTAGACAACAAATGTTAAAATGTGAGTAGCCTATCAAAGATGATACATCATTTGTACTTTGAACGTTTAGTTGTTCATCTTTCAATCATAATTGTATTGCATTGCATTGCATTACAATGAATGCGATAGTAAAAACTACAGAGCTTTGATCATAAAACTAAGCATTTAAATATAATCTTACATATTATTGGGACATATGTAACAGCTGATGCATTATCTAACTATAAGATCTCATTAATTTACATCACAAGTCATCAGAATTTCATTTTTTGGCCATATACATTTCATCAACTGCATCAATTTGCATATTTTTGCTCAGTTTGAGCCTGTGAATAAATGTTTGTTTTTTTTTTCTCCTCGAGTGTGAGTTCCATATTCACATGATATCATACTATATGAGCTCTTTTTTTTTTTTAGATAGTCATAATCGAAAGGTTTAATAAACTCTTTCTGATTTTTATCTTATATGCCAGGCTTTACGGCGTTAATATGTTCAAGGCATGTTCAGGCATGTCTCTGGTGACTCTCACTGGCAAAATTATCAAGCACCAAACCCACCAAAATACTTTGATGAACTTATCACATTTTTAAAATATTATCACTAATCTTTTAAAGTAGTGTTAAAGGTTCAATAAAAGTTATGCTTGCCACAAAAATATTAAATAAAAAAGGACAGCGGCTATTTGCACTAAGTGTAAATAGCAATGGATGCTATTCACACTATGTGAAAATAGCAGTATTTTCTTTTACTAAGTGTAAATAGTAGATTTTTATGTAGTACAAATATTGGCAGATACTGTTTGCATCTCAGTGTATTGTAATATATTATTAAACATTTTGTAATAAAAACAACAAATTCAGTGTGTATCTATTACTTCTGTTATAGACCGTGCAAATATTTATTAAAATCTTAAATGGATGCTGCTTTAATGGGACATTACTTCTTGTCCTAACCCTACCCATTACTTTAGTCCCACTACTAAATACACGTTAGGCAATTTATTTCCACTTTTTGTATATTTTCTTAATTTTAGTTAAAAATAAATATCTTTCTGAGCTGATATGCGATGGGAAAAGAATAAGTTCGATAAAAAAGGCGGATTCAAACTGGGGTCATTCGCATTAAAAGCTAGCAGCTATCGCCTTAACAGTATTTCTTTTTACGATTTTGTTTGGCTCAATCACACAATGGTGGGCGGAGTTAGCGTAAATAGCTTCTGCCAACAAGGCGGGCTATTTGCACTTAGTGTAAATAGACACTCTGATAAAATAAATAAATAGCCTTCGATCTGTTTTGTCAAAACAGATAAGAATAATGTTTACAGTAATACATTTTCACTGGAATCCTATGGGTAAATACATTCTGGAGTTCTAGAGGGTGTAGAGCGGAAATCCTTTTTGTTTTCTAAATTACCCATCACATAATGTAAATAAGTTGTCACAGAATAAAAATATGTGAATAACTCAATTTTGACATAATTTTAACTTATAATTCCAAGGGGAAGATTTATCGATGTATAGGCAGACCATTATTTAAGCAATTATATTAAAGATGATTAATGATTGTGGCTACACTGTCTTTTAATGTTTATCCCTGTGCAATTCCTTGCAACATAGTCCTTTAAGTCATGATAGTGCCATACGGTATTTAATTTTGACTCCTATTTGCAACACAAGTGCTTTAGATTACTTTGCAACTGAACAATCAACTGAACCCATTCCAAACTCTAAACTGAATGTGTACATACTGCTTATCCTACAGGAAACTGGATTTGATAGGCATCAGATTGAACTGTATTATTCTAGAGTATCTTCTGATCAGGCTGCACACACCCATCTTGATGTCTTCATTCCTGGCTTACTTCCTTCAGCCCCTCATCATAGTCGAGCACTGAAGTCACTCTCTAGTTCCCTGTACACAAACACACAGCTTATTGCTCTGTTTGGGATCTGGCACTGTTAGGCCTGTGGAAACAGCCCACGCTGGAATGAGAATGCTCCTTTAGGGTGGATATGGAACCTGCAATGTTGGCAGGCTCGCTTATCACCCGACACGCACAAACACAGTAGAAAATGACACAAACACCATATAACATTAAGAAACAACTCTCATGAGATAGGAAAGTGGTTTTTGTGAGGTATGGTAATGCAATCAGAATAAAATGTGAGACAAACATTTTGCTTACGCACCATCCATCCCGAAATGATGGCTCGCGAGTTGATAAAAAGCTAATTAATTAAACACTATGTAACTTTTGACCCATGCAGTTTTTGGTCCAAAAACTGCATGCATTTTGCAGAAGAACATTGTTTTGGTTGTGCTTCGGCTCTGCATGAGGTAGCTCCAGTAGTAATGAAAAGATTTATCTTGAACTATGTCATGGAAACTATGTATAAACCTTAATTAAACAATTTAATAATCAATTAAAAAGGAATTTATAACTGTATGATATTACACTGAACCCACATTGGACCAGCAGTTTGAAAAATGGATAGATGGATGATTCAGCTTCAGGCACCATACTGCGAGAGGTTTGGCTGACAAAAAAGTTTGGGAACCCCTGCCTTGAGGGATGTGTCATGGTATCCTAGAATCTTAAAAAGCTCCTAAAGCATATGGCAACCACTGTATCAAATCCTCTTGGGAACACTAGGGGCGCAGGGTGGTGTAATAACCCCAAAAAGGGTCGACATCAGTTCCAGACATGCCTTTGCAATAAGAAAAAACACTTGAAGTAAATTAACAAGACACAAACTGGGAAGAAACATTTATTCCCCTCATTTTAGGCATAAAGACAGAAAAGGACAACTTTTCACGTTGCAAGCATGTACTGTACTATATGTCCATATAGCTATATTTAAAAAATATTGTATTTGTTTAACACCTATGCAACAACTATGAATAATTGTCCTTATTGATCACCCTCCGGTTGGCCTAGCTTATTGACCCTTACATGGGGTTACAACTGCAGTTTACATTCAGTAAGTATTAAAGTATGCTGCTAAATACATTACATCCATAGTCAAAATCCTCAGAAGAATAGTTTCTGAAATATACTGCATGGATAAGATTCCTGTTGTCCATAGATCACATATTGAGTTCTGTAATTTTCTACACATCAGAAGAATAACACATAGGCTATGTTTGGAATAGCATACTAGCATACTCATGTTACCATTTCTGCAGTATGTTGTTTGTACACTGTGCACAGTATGCATATTTTATGGAGAATACTACTGTATATCCCACAGTACATTGTGTTCAACTTGATCTTTCATTTCAAGTTTGATTAATAAACCAGAACTTTTTTTTTCTCTTTTCTTTAAGAAATAAATGCGAACAAACCTTCCAAAATAAACAACATACCTTTTGAAACATTTATTGCAAATATAATGTATCCTGTTTCACATTCAATTTTTTTTAAAATAGTAAACAGTATACAGTGTGTACTTTGCAGTATGCAGTACGCTAGTATTTAATTCTGAACACCTCAACTGTGTGTAAGGGCTATGATTTAATCCCTGGTATGTATTCAAACAGTGTCAAACATTCATAAAACTAGATATTGATGGTAAAAGTCATTATATTTTAGGTACATAGTACTGAGTATGCTACATAGTAAGGCGCACATTTAATATATGAAGTTGAAAGACTCTAGTATAGTGTTTTGTTTTCCCCATTCTTCATTTGAGATTACTTTGGAATACATATCAGATAATCTGTGATTACTGACACATTGTTATGGTCAGACTTGCGTAACATCTGAAGTCGAACAATGACTTGGAAGATCTGTCCTGTGCTGTCATTATGATTGTTAGTTTTCCGGTTTACCCTGGTTTTAGAGCAAAAAGCTTTATTTTATTAAAAACCGGTTTTAATAATTAAGGCCCATTCTGGCATCAAACTGATTGTCTCTCATCACATTTCGCTGTCTAAACAACCAAATGCCTTAAACCTAAATAAGGTCTTACATTTTACCTTCAACACAATGGTCTAAACATAACCATGTGGCCCAATCATCAGACGTTATCTACAAACCGCTGACCAATCTCTGCTCACTCCTATTAAACACATCAGAGAAACCAAACCATTTGGTTGTGGTTTTATAGATAGCGCAGTGGTCATGGCCTTGTCATTATAATAAGTTCTAAGTGGGTTTCCTGAGAGATAGAGAGGATGAGACGGCTAAAGGCGAAAGGTTGCGTCTCCTCATTCCTCTCATACATTCTGGCCCTGATCATATTTCCTGTTTTGTCCACAGGCCTTATCACAGGGCCTTTGTTCACACTAATATCCTGCAAAATAAAAGGCAATGCAAACATACATTGTCTTTATGTTGGGAATTTTTGGTCCACAAATTTGTGATGTTTTGTCTCTGCAAATTTCCAGTCCTTTCCCTCAAGTACACGGAGGCTCCTCAGCAGAAAGCAGGGGGCTGCAGGGCGGAGCGTTGCTCAGAGGGCGGAAAGCGAAGATGGATGGATCGTAGGAGTATCGGGGTGCGTGACGGCCGCCACTCAGGTTCTGTGAGGGAACCACATAAACAAAACAAAAAAGATGAAGTGGGAAGAAACTGGGTTTGGTTTATTAGTGAAGTTACCTTTATACAATACAGATTGTTTCAAAGCATCTTTATTATTCAGCCCAAGTCAGTTAAGTATTGGTTCACTTTTTTGTCCCCAATGACTGTGTAAAGTTCATCAATTATTAAACAAGTTAAATTCAGCTACAAGCAGCTCCATAGAAGGCAATAGTCATTATTCAACTGGAATAAAACCTGTATTTGGGATTTAAAAGCTATTTTAAAAAAAAAAGATTAGATTCGCCTAACACTTAGAAAGAGTAACCAAAGAACAAATTAATATTAAATAAATTACGAAGTAACTAAGGGTACGTTTACAAGACATCGTTGTACTAAAAATGGAAAAGTTTCGAGTACAGATGACAACGTTGTCAAAACGATCTCCATTCACACGGATCTGCAAAAACAACTAAAACTGCTGTATTCTGTATGCCAGGCCAGTAGTTGGCAATGTTACTTTGTAAAAAAACACTATGTGCCTATAGACTGAACATACATGCGCATGACGTCACCGTTTTCACAAATTCGTGTTTCTGTACTTTACACTGAGGCAATAATGGTATTGTTTTCAAAATCGTGCACTTTGAAACCCGTTTTCAAAAGTTTGTGTTTTCAGGCCCCCCAATATGCTGTTGTAGTGTAAATGAACAAAAAAAAGTTTTCAGTTTTTATTTGAAAAGGGTGTTGTGTAAATGGCCCCTAAGACTATTTTCTTTTAATCTTTGTCTGTCAAAATCTATCCAACTGCTGAACTTTGTCGAAAATGTTCCTCTAGTGTATTATCACTGGCTTACATGATCAAAACAATCTTTAAAACAAAACCTGAGTAAAACCAAATGAGCAAAACCTGAAACACCCAAAGAAAGGAGGGGTTCCTGTCCCGGGGAATGAAAGGAGTAGTTAATATGTTTCACATATGGTCATCTAAATCTAGCCCGGCTTAAACTGCACAACTCACAAAGATATATATGCATGTACCATAAGGTTAAGCTCTTTTCCTGTCAAATAGCCACTCTGTTTGAGGTTTTCAAATCCATCAAGGGGCCAGATCAACACTTCATCAAAATAAAAAGAGTAGGCCTCAGGGTTTCATTGGAGTGATACATGATTCCATTTACTTTCTACAAGCAGCTGTTTTCCATGAATCTCCCTCCAGGAAGCAATGTTCTGAGTTTAATCATTTTAAACTGATTTCATCCATGCATTCCTAACAGCAAATGACAAACTATCAAATACTATTCTTTATTTTATGTTTTTAAGAGCTCTATAGGCAAATACTTGCAACTGTAGGAAGACTAATTATTATTAACTAATCATGACAAATAGTTCAGGCTTTTCTTCCCTGGTACATTTTACGACCACAGAATGCTTTTTAAAACATTACACTACACACTATACTGCTTATACATGGGAACGAATTAACCCCTCAACCCATAACATCTGTCTTGTCAACAAGTTTGGACCATTCAGGCGATGAGACTGTTTGTCTTCTCCGGCTTCATCCACCAACCACTTTCTTTTTTCCCCCCCTCCCTCCTTCTTTGGTTTCATTTCTTTCTTGTTTCTGAGCCCTCATTCTCTCTGGTCTTGTCCCAGACCTCAAACCCCCATGATAATTTTCCCTCTTCCCTAACAGGCCCCCAGATAGCTGCTTCCCACTCCATCTCTAGCTTTCACCTGGAGCGTGGCCAGCAGAGACAGGGGCTCTGAGATAAAACGAGGGGCCCAGCCACTACATGTGCAGGTTGGGGAAGGACAGAAGGGCAGAGTGAATGGGAGAAGCAGGGTTATTTTTGTACACTAAAACCAAGACAAAAGCAAATAATTTAAAAACATTTTCACAAACTAAAAAATAAATGAGAAACTCAAATGAAATAAAACTAAAAAGTATGACTTAGGGGTTTTTAAAAAAATTAATATTCAGTAATATTAGCGATTTAACTGCACTGATCGGAACAAAACTTGAACTGAATAGAGCTGGATAAGGTCACCATCTTTGCAAAATCAACACGGTTATTGAACTGAACTGAATATACATTGAGCTGAATAATGACACTATTGTCCTCTGTAGAGCTGCTTTGAAACAATCTGTATTGTATAAAGCGCTATGAAAATACTAACATAATGAACAAAACAGATTTTCTGGTCTCTTCTTCTGTATGGGAGAATACATCCTGCCTGTAGATGGCGATATAGAGTGTAGCATGTAAGGTTGCCGATACCAGAGATGCGTCCGAAATCGTCTGAGAAAGTCTGTTTAAGTGACTTATATCCAAGTGAACGAGACAGAGGGAAGTTAGCAAGGGAAGGGCATAAAAAAATGGACTTAAACGCAGCGCTGGTACTACATTTGATAAGGAACTTACTTTGCAACTGTAGTTCCATATAGTATGCATGTGCGTAGTATGAATGCAATCCACACATACTACATTTGCCATGTTGGCATTGTCATGTTGTCTACATCAGTTGTTTCACTTCACTGCCATTCACGACTTCTCTCCCTCATGGGAGTCTCATTGGAGTAAAGTGTAAAGCAGTAATGTATCTTTTGGATTCACATTCAAAAATTTCCCCAGAAGTAGTAAACCATATTTCTCACCTACTGTTTCATGAATAATAAGGATTCAGACATACTACTCTTAAGCTCAGGTTTTACCAATCTTAAGGCATCATTGCCAGGAGAAGGCAGCTCTTTTAAAGGGATAGTTCACCCAAAAATGACCCCATGATTTACTCACCCTCAACCCATCCTAGGTGTATATGAGTATTTTCTTTCAGACGAACACAATCTGAGTTATATTTAAAAAATATCCTGGCTCTTCCAAGCTTTATAATGGTAGTGAATGGCGCTTCATCCATCATAAAAGATATCCACACGGCTCCAGGGGGTTAATAAAGGCCTTCCGAAGTAAAGCGATGGATTTTTGTAAGAAAAAATATCCAATATAATACTTGGCTCAAGTCAACTTGCACTGTGCATAAGGTCGTCTGCTTGAAGCTAGTTATTTTAGTTTATAAAGTTTTAAATACTGTATGGATATTTTTCTTACAAAAACCCATCACTTCGCTTCAGAAGGGCTTTATTAACCACCTGGAGCGGTATGGATTACTTTTATAATGGATGGATGCACTTTTTTGGGCTTCAAAATCGTGAGTGCCATTCACTACCATTATAAAGCTTGGAAGAGCCAGGATATTTTTAAATATAACTCCGATTGTGTTCATCTGAAAGAAGATAGTCATATACAGCTAGGATGACTTGAGCGTGAGTAAATCATGGGGTAATTTTCATTTTTTGGGTGAACTATCCCTTTAAGATATAACATTGCTTAAAAGCTAAAATAAGCACTTATACTGGACTAAAACACTTAAAATGAGAAAAGGGACTTTGCCTCCTCATTTCAGAAGTCCACTACACAGCACTGGTGTAAAATCTTTTGTTTTTTTTTAAATGTATACATAATATGACAATAAAATATGAGTCAACAAAAGGCACAAAAGGCAAAGGAAAAGAGAGTGGGAAAGCAAAGAGAGAGTGGGAAGAGCGAAAGGAAGTTGAAAACAACAACAAGGCGGAGGAGTGAAACGAAGAACATCTTTCTCTCTGACTGTAGATCCTGCAACAGCCGGCACTCTATAAATGGAAAATGACTTCATCCTAACACACACACACACACACACACACACACACACACACACACACACACACACACACATATACACTCTCTCTTCCTTCTCCCTCTCCCTTTTCATCCCTTGCTCCTCTCCTCACCTCTTTCCATTAATCTAATAAAATGGTCATCCAATCTCCTGCAGATGAAATGGAGGTTTCTTGATGTTCATTGGACAGAAAGACTATTATGCAACAATTATTTTGCAAATATAATAGTCTACAAGAGGTAAAACTGCATTTTTTTTAAATAACATTTTAGCACGGCAAAATCTGGAGACTCAATATATTTTGGACACTGAAGGTGTTCAGAGTGTTTTTCTTGAGTGAATTACTATGCGGTTGCTAGGGCCTTCTGGGTGGTGGCCTACTAGCTCAGACCAAAAGAACTCCAAGGCACCATAGTAGTAACACTAGGGGCTTTTGCACCGGGTAGTTATAGGAACTCAGTTATAGGAACTAGTCACAAGGGCGGTCCCCAGAGAACTAAATGTTCCCCTAGGGCCATTTTCCTGGTTGCATTCACACCACCAGTAGGAACTCTGAAATGACGTAAGCCGAATAACAGCAACATCATTTAAGCGCAGCAGTGAACAACGTCAACAACTCCGTAGCATAAAAGTTGAGAAGTGCCTGGACTTCAGAGTCAGTCCATCTATCGCTGTTTTTGAAGTTTGTGAAGTTAGCTCATAGAGTAAGTATATGTAAAAGTTGTGTTTACATGGCTTTTTTAAAATGGCGGGCCAATCAACGTACACTTGCGTCACTCGTAGTTCCTGTTGTGCTGGGTTAGACCCAACTCTGAATTGGGAGCTAATTTAGTCCCCCCCCCAAAAAACTAAAATCATTCCCAGTTCCTGTGGTGCAAACAGGCCAAAAAGCAGGTACTTCCTCCAATAGTTGTAGGAACTATGAAAACGTTCTTCCGATGCAAAAGCCCCTTATGGTTGAGGTCCCTCTTTTAATGTAAATCAATGGGATTTTTTTTTTTGCCCATTGGTGTCAGATGGTCATTGTGCTGCTTGATGATTATATTCATATACTGTGGTATTAACCCTTCAAAGCATACTGTATCATATTTGATGCACAAATTTCAAAGCCCACTACTACATGCCTTCTGTCATCTGATTGATAGTTTATACTCAAGTTAAAAGCCTTTTAGTATTATTAAAAACAACATCCCCCTTTTTTGCTGTGAAATCATTACTGATTTTTATAAAGTAAACATAAGAATAACTTTTATATTGTTAGTAATATTTCAAGATGAACACATACTGGACTGAAGCAACTTAGGTTTACTTGATTATCCATACATCATTTTTTTTTTTTTTTTTTTTTTTTTAGAAATGTTAAAATATAAGTATCAAATATGATACATCATGCTTTTGAAGAATGTTTATTTGTACATCTTTCAATTATAATGCATTGCATTATGTTTTGCCCTCCATAATTAAAACTACAGAGCTTTTATCATAAAACTAAGCATTTAAATATCATCTTACTAAGACATATTATTGGGAGATGTAACAACTGATATTTATAGACATTTTAGGCAAGTATCTGACTGATTTACATTACAAGCTATCAGAATTTCATGGCCAGTTTTTGGCCATATAAATATAAACAATCCATATTGCATATTTGCTGAAAAAAAAAAAAAAAATCATATTTTATACAATCATATTTTTTCACATGAGCCATAAAATCCTGATGTATTGAATATGATACTCAACAAAAAAACATATATGCAAACTTTTTTATGTCTAAAGGTTCAATAAACCATTCCATTTAAAAAAATTGATTTTTATAAAAACTATTATTATTTTTATTATTATGACCTTTACAGGGTTAAATGTTACTGAAAGGTATTTCAGAGAATACAGCGGTATTATTATTATTATTATTATTATTATTTATTATTATTATTATTATTATTGGTAAGGGGCCCCTGAGAGATAAGACAGATTGTGTTTCTAATTCATTTCTCTGACTCCAGCAGCCTGGTCTGCAGCCAGGGTTTCCCATGAGTGTTCCAGTTCCTGTGCCATGCATGAACGGAGGTGGCAAGCAGGAGTCACTGTTCTGCAGTCCAAAAGGTGCCGAGCTCATAATGACATCACACACTGGCATCATTCAGCTCGGGCCTTCTGGACCAGTGTGATGAGTGCCAAAGAAACACCCGGGGTCCACGGCCATGGCTATGAGGGTCAGCGGGTGCGCTTTGGCCAGGCTCCAGCGCGCCGTCGAAACGAGGCATGCTCACAGGTCAGGGTTTTATAAAGCAATCCAGCCACTCTCATTCAAAGAATTCAAGCTACTGTATTGACCGCATAGACCTGGTCCAAGACCAGAATTACAAAAACATTTCTAAATAATTTACTATTTGCAGAAAATTAAATGCCAGCAAAGACACAATCCTTCAGCTTGCAAACAAATTGTGTAAACAATGACCACATAAAGTATTTAGATAGTTAAGTTTAAATGTCATTGCATATCAAACCATTTTATTTTCTAGATGTATGAGTAGAGTAGTTCAACACATTAACTATATTAACTATTTCTGGATTTAAGATCCAGATAATGTTCAAACACTTTTTTCAACTGCATATCTGTTTTATAATTCTTTTTGTAAAATGTTATTCTTGAAAAGTGTGCTTTAAAACAAATGACACTTTGGTTGATATTTTGTTATCTAATGCCATGACATTCAAACATATTTAAGTGTGTTTTAAGTGTCTAAATACTTTTTTGGGGTCGCTGTATGAAGAAAAAAAAAAAAAAAAAAAAAAAAAAAACACTTTTTGACACACTCACCCGAATCTTGATAGTCCTTGTTTTCCCTCCACAGTTCTTTTTTAGAAGCATTTTCTGAAGCAAAGAGCAGAAAGGAGAAAATATGGTTAAAAGGAATGACATAAACATTCCATAAGCCTCATATGTTGTCTATGCAAAGCCAAACTCCACACAACAGCACACACAAGAAACAAGTTTCCATATTGTCAGTATAAACATTTACTGCTTTTTTGCCCTTGAGCTGTTTTGGAAGATCCCTGGAAGCTCTGGGCCACTGTGGCTATCAAAACTAAGGAGTCTTTATGTAACAAAGCAAAACATCCTGTGGGCTGCCCTTTCAGGACAACCATGGAACTCTGTTTGTTTTCCTTACCCAGAACTCTAATGTTAGTGCTAAACTGAGGCAGGGTGACTCAAAATCAGAGGTTAACTCTGTTTCTTTACAGGGCAGTCTAAACTGTTCATTACATTAAAAACAATCAGTGCTCCTCAAAGATTACATTTATTTTAGGATTTAAAAAACTAGACAATGATAAAGGAATGATTTTCCCAAAATGAAAATTTTGCACTCATTTCAAACCATGTGATTTTTTTTTTCTTTTTTTGGAACAAAAAAGGAGAGGTTTAGCAGAATGTCCAGACTGCACCAGGGACCAAGGACTAAAGCACTAAAACTGACAAACGCGCAGTTCATAAAGTAATCCAAATGACTAATGTGCCATATTCCAAGTCTTTTAATAGACATGCACCAGTCAACCAGCCACTGATTCAAACCCGGACGGTTTTTGCTCCAAACACAAGTTTTTTTGTGTGTTTTGTTTTGGCTGATCTCTGTTCCAGGCTAGCACACAAACTGCATTGCAATCATTTCCCGAAATGTAATTTGTGGAAATATTATGAAGTCGGTAAAGACAGGCCAGGGACTGGAAACGCTGAATATGGACGAAAATAGGAGAGGAGAGCACAGACGCACTAGCAGAGCAAATAGACTGAACCAGATACAGCAAGCTCAAAACATAGGAAGAAAAATATAAATATTGAATAAGGGATGGGGGTTTATATCAATGTATCTCCGAAGGGAACTGAAGAAAGGTGACATTTTCTTTCTCTTACCGCTGTATACAATCCTAAACCTAACCCAAAAAAAACGAAATCGCTGCCGTTTCATAAGCGCCACCTACTGTCACAGATTGAGTTTGCATTGTCATTCAGTCTGTCTGCTGTTTTTGTTTTGTGCAGGTATGTTTTATGTAGCGATTTCACAAAGCTAAAGTCAGACCATTCTGTCTTTGCTTTAAATCTTGAAATTATACAATCTAGTTTAAATCAAAAACAACTGCTCATGCTACATGTGTGTAGCATCTTTGTTTTGATTGTGATTAAAATGCAGTGGTTGCCTCTAACTTTAAATGGCTACAGATATTTTTTGTTTGTTTGTTTAAGGTCAGTTTGGCCTGTAGTAGAGCAAATAAACAAGGACAATCGGTATCGGAATCTTCCATGAAAACGGCAATTGGAATTGGCCATGAGAAATTATGATTGGGGCATCCCTATCTTTAAGTCATTAATCAACACGTTGAATGCATCAAAAACATCTTTCTTTTCTCAATATGTAAATAAATAACACGTCATGCGTCCATGACAACACACCATAAATGACAACAGTAATAAGTTAACCCTTTAACTTAGAGAGCATTAAAAAACATTAAGGACAGGGTTTTTCGTTACAGTAAAAACAGCCAGCGCTCTTCAAAGTTAGTATATTATAATAAACCTATGGCAAAAAACCTATAGGCAATGACAGATTAATGCACATTTCAAGCAGTCTCTTTGTTCAACAAGGGAAACTCCCAATGAAAAACAACCCAGGAATTGTCAAATTTGTCCAGATCTGCGTGACTGGAAGGCAGCCATGGTTAAAGCCCAAGTGAAGTTTGAAATGAGCTCGGCCTCATTTCAAAGTTCCCAAAAAAGGAGATAATGTTTGTCAAGCTCATTCAACCATGGAGGGCAGCATTTAGACATCTGTCAGACAGACCATTCATTTCGCTTGAACAATAGCTGGACCCCTGCGTCTGAGATATAAGTAACTGCATATGCAGGAATGGATTAGTTGGTAAGGATTAATAATGAAAAACTAACACGACTGTCGCCCAAATTTGGCTCAACATATTAACATAACAGCTGTCGTATATAATTAAATGTGTGATATGTAGTAGGGTGAGGCTGGATATGGATTATTTCATGTTTAGTACTGAAGGCAATAATGATGACTTAATTTGTGTACGTTTTTGGATAAAAACTGAAGTGATTTTAAAGTGCTTTTTCAAATATTACCTTTCATGCAGTAATATAGCTGTTTGTGAATGTAAAAGGTCTGCAAAGTTTTAAAGATCAAAGTGCACAACAAATAAAGTCGTCTCCTAAAAGAAAGAATCGAATCTGAACTGCCGAAATGAGTCGTCAGCAATTCCAGTCTCACTTCCTGCTACAAACCTACGTAATGTAACAAATTTGCATAATGCAAGCCTATGGTCCTCACTGGCTACCTGCGAACATTGTCTACTTTAACCCGCTTTCAAGCACTTTAGCCTGGAAGAGTTTAGTTCATGTTGCCTACATGCCGAGAAGACGCCATTTTCAGGGCTGCGAATCTACTTTTCATGCACTTCAAAAGGACTTGCACTGGAATTGATACGGAAAAACCGACAGCATCGTTCCTGTTCGTATCAAAACACTAAGGAAGAGCAGAAATTCAGATATGGTAATAGGTGTTTCTTTTCCAACACGCGCTGTAAGCGGTAGACCATTCACAACAGACTAGTCCTTCCAACCAATCAGAGCAGAGTAGGCTCGCGGAAAGGAGGGGTTTAGAGAGACTTCGAACTAACCGTTTTCAGACTCTTAGAGAAATGAGCTGATGTTCAAATGTACATTATGAGAAAATGTACATTATGAGAAAGTGTTTTTTGACCTTGGATGCATGTAAACCTGTTGTAGGAGATCTCTAAAATAAAATTAGGAACTTTTAAAATAGCATTATAGGGGCACTTTAAAAGAGTTGTGCTATTAAATGAGCTTTTAAAATATTGTTTTTCCATCAACACCTCCCATTCCAGTTGACCAAGCGCACACACACAGTGCACTCCAAGAGTCATATGGTCCTCTTTTCTCTGCTGTTCTCTTTCTGTTCTCATCTTTTTGCTCTTTTTATCTCCACATATCCTTTTTTTTTTTTTTTTTTATCTGGCACAATCTGGCCTGTATATTTGAACACCTGAAGACAAAACTACTAGGTTAACATTTCCCACTTTGTTGTTTCATTCACTCACAGATTCACTCAATCGGGCTTTTGTTTAGAGTGAGAGAGGGGGGCTGACATCTGTCATCCTCTCTTTCTCTCCGGAGGTGGCGGGCACAAAGCCCTGGAGCACATGGAGTTGTCTGAGTAAGTATAGTTGTGTGCATTTGTCTTGCATTGTTTTCAAATTCAGCCATTGAGTAAACAAGGACTGTTGGTTTGAAACGTACACTAAAGAGATTGTACACCAGAAAGAGTCTTTATTAAGACTTCCAGACTAAGGTTTTTGGTGGCTATAAAAAGTCAGTTCAGTTCCCCTCAAGTTTATACAGGTGCCCTAGCAAAGTAACCACAGTTTCCCGTACTTTTTGAGAACCAGAAAGTTTCCAAATACTTTTGTCCTAATTGAACAATATCAATTGTTTTACAATCATGTAAAACCTAACCTTGTTTGATAAGTGACCTCGCACAATTTTTCTTTTAAATAAATTACACTTGATCTAATACTTTGTTTCTAATGCAATGATATTCACACATTTTTTAAGTGTGATTTAAGTTTACTGTATAAATAGTTGCAAGTACTACATTGATACAGTGATACAGTGGTGCATCTGATCATAGACAGCAGCTTTAAAAAAACCAAAGAAACAAAAAAGAATGAACCAAAAACAAGTAAATTATACTTCTGATCTGTGTCTGTCACTCTTCACATTCACACTTTTGTACCATGATTGATAAATCAAAGTGCCCCCATGGTTTTTGTCTTTGTCCCCACATATGTTATAGTTCATCCATGTTTACGCCAAGCATGTTGTAGCTCTGTTAGGTGAATTTGACATCCTTTCCATCCCCATGCTCTCCTCTCTTCCCACTTTTCCCACATCCATCTCTTGTGTTTTTCAACTTGTCAATAGTGTTAATGGCCAGTACTAAAATATATGGTGTTTTCATGTCATATTAGGAACTTTTAGCTATTAACTATTACAAACTATTTGGAAAAAGCAAGTTCTTGGTGACTGATTTTGCCAAAAATGCTTTCCTGTGTGTATATATATATATATATATATTACACTAGTTGATCCTGGAAAAACAGCCCTATATCAATCAATTAGAATGTAGGGTTAGGGGTTTCTTCTACATTCTTAATTATCTACCTTTCATATTTCCCTCTGATTTTAAGGGTTAAGTTGGACAGGATATGTTGTTCAAGGACCAACAAAAGATGCTGATGTCCTCCCTTGCAAAAAATGAGTGTCTCTTACCTGCTGCATTTTCTCCAGGTCTAGGCTGGGGCGACCAGGTTCTCCTGTGTAAGTGGGCCGGTGCCGCCAGTAAGGCATGGAAGGTTGTTCAAAGTGGCTGAGAATGATGGGCCGAACAGGGAGGCGGGTTGGCGTGTGGGAAGGCTTGAGAGCTCGAGGAGGGGAGGAGCTGAAGAGAACAGGACTGGGAGAGGTGGCGCTCAAGCGAGCCCCGGTCGACGGTTCATTTGGCCCAAACAGGTCCTTCACCTCCTCGTCACTAGAGGCGCTGCTCATGTCTCCATGTCTGTGCCACTTCCGGCCCCCTTCAGCCCCCGTGGCTCCTGCGATGCGCTCCAGCTCCTCTTCGGAGCTGTGGCGGTCCAGGGTAGGGTCCAGAAGTAAACGGAGGCGGCGTAAGTGAGCGGGAGAAAGAATGCCTTGGTTGTGTTGCTGACTTGTGGCTAGAGGGGTCAAGGCGCAATTCCGCCGGCGCTCTGTAGAGGGGCGAAATATAGCAGAAGGTTGTCATTCAGCAGAACCTTTTTTAAAAAGAAACTTAAGACTAGGGCTGATACGAAAAATAACATTGAACTTAAACGCGATTATCGCTTAAATGTGATTCTTAGTGCGATTATGAAATCGCAAAGGCTGTGATTATTTTTTATGCGCAGCTTGTCAATGAAGTATGACTCCAAATGCTAATCCATCTGAAACCACTGCGAGTTTGAGTCGCTTATAATGTACATTTGAAAAAGCAACATGTGTCAAACATCTTTCCAGACATGAGAAGCATTTATTAACATCTTGTCCAACAAAAGACAACATTTAATAACATGTTTTTACTCCAAACTCACTTCATAACGACAGTTGAGCGTCCTTCTGTGAGATGATGTGGCTTCTTACACAGAATAAGGCAGTCTTATGTTTATTAGTCATGTTTAATCAATCAAAGCATTTCAATCTTCTGTTTATTCAGCTACAGCGATATGACACTTGTTATCTTCTTCTGCAGCAGGGCATATTTTGAGTTTCTGCGCAAGAGCGCCCTCTGGCTTCCAGATGGAGAAGCATTTACTACTGATCACAGAGCCGTACAGCTCTGACAAGCCGCGCATAAAATAATTGCAGCCATTGCCAAATCGCGTGCGGTTTAATCGCGATAAATCGTGCAGCCCTACTTAAAATACATTTGATACATGGACAATCCTATGGAGTATCTTGGATTTACGTGTCTTGGGTTTAGAAAAGTTTGCGATTGTGATTTTTCTGATAAAAATTGTGATTGCAAATTAAAATGTGATTTAAAAAAAAAAAAAAAAAAAAATCAGAATAACTGAGCTTGTTTGTAAGTGCTGCACAGTTTGGCCAAAATTTTGTGATTATATATCAATATGGCTACAAAATAGTAGTAGTAGTAGTGGTGGCGGTTGTGGTGGTAGTAAATATAAATACTAAAAAACAAAAGAAATATTATTGTAATATTTCACTGTAAGTTTTTTTTTTTTTTTTTTTTTTTTTTTTTTTAAGTATTTAAGAAAAATAATAAATATTATAATAATCATTTTATTTTACATTACAACTGTAAACTTACAACACTAAAATTTATGGCTGTCTTAATATTTTTTTTTCTTTTAAACGTTGAACCATCCAACTTTTATTTTGATAGAAAACCGCAGGGAGCCCCTAAAGCTTGTCTTTTGATGATAAGCGGTTCTCATTACTAATTTAGGAAGATGCTTGACACATGGTGTTTCCCAAATGCATGTTAAAGAGATGCAAACTCAGAGTAAATGCAGAGATGGAGTTTGCATTCACTGCCTCTCTAAGAAAATGCAAACACAGGCAGATAATAAGATGTTCATGTGTAAGAACACAGTGCCACACTAAGCCATACTGCAATTTTGGTTCTTATTTTGATTTATCGTGCAGCCTTACCGATGAAGATAAAATTGCTAGTTGGCGTTCCTACTGGACTTCATGAGACGGATCACTGTTTTCACTCCTATTGGTAGTCGCCATATTAAGTCACTGCTCAGTCATTTGCATAAAGTTCAACTCTGCCTGACTGTGTTGTATCACTACTGATCACTGTTGCAACTTGCCATATCTCACTGAAAATGATTTGACAGGCCTTTATGGGAAACTACCTCACACCACACCATTTTATATCAGACCAAACCATTTCTCATTTCTCTTAGCTACTGTTATGGCAGGAAGTACAGAAAGTACAAGCAAAGTGTGATTAATGTGTGTATGTGGTGTAGATTTTAGACTCCTGATAAAGTTTATGGTTTTGAGGTTGTAACCTAGAAAAACCAAGTGCATGTATGTGAATGACTATTAGGGTTTCAACTAATAACTACTTTAAATCTTTCAATTTTATCAGTTTTTATCAGTCATTTATCAGTTATTCCACATCTTGGCTGATGTTTTCCTTTAAACAATGTGCAGGCTGAAATGTATGCTATGCATTGTGTACAAAAAGGTTAATATCATTTGAAAGCAGCAAAACCAAATTTATGAAAGCACAGAATGTTCTGCAGGAACACACACATTTCCTTCTCTGAACATAGTGATGATCTACTGTAATCATATTACTTTTCCTATAATGCCTAATGCCACATGTGTACACTTCATTTTTAAATTATGTCCTCAGAGTGTGTATGTGAAGTTTTAGCTCAAAATACCCTACAGATAATTTTTTATAGCATGTTAAATTTGTCACTTTTTGAGGGTGAGCAAAAACGCTCTTTTTGTGCGTGTCCCTTTAAATGCAAATGAGCTGGGGGCGGAGTTTCAGGAGCTCCTGTTAGCATTTAGCAGCTCCGATTAACGTTACCTCACTGAAAATGTCAGAAACTGTTCAGCCTTTTGTGTTCAAACCGAAGTCGGACAATGATGGAGACACTCAAGAAGAAGTGACAACATGTAGAATGCAACAGGACATTTCTGAACGGTTAGTTGAAGAATTTATGTAGCTGATGTGGAGTTAACTATCTTAAAGTCAATGATTTACATATTCTGTCATGATAATCTGTAAATCGATCGTGTGGGAACTGTTGTAAGATGCCTACAGAGCCAGAGAATATATGCTGCATGAAGATAGAACAGGTATAGTTTAGTTTAATTACGGTTATAACTTGTCATTTTGTCATCTTGCTTTTATGACATGCTATTGCATTTGTGTTACATGGGCCTTGTCCCAAATGGCACACTTCTTGTGCACTTTCGGTCTTGTGGACTTACAATGGCCACTGCGTGCGCGTGTCCGTTAAGTCCACAAGACCGTAGGGTGTCCCATTCATCATTTAAGCTTTCCCATTCACTTCTGCTGAGCCCGCAAGACAGCTACACAGAGGACTTTACCCGGCAGTCAAAGCAGCATTACGTCATGAAAGTGCAGACTCAGAGGAAGACCGTGAGGGTTTAGGGTGCCATTTGGGACAGGGCCGTACTGTACTGCAGTAACATGGCCTCACCCCCTTTGTTACGTGTTCTCGGGGGGCAAGGTTCATGTAAATTCTAGGGTTAGTGTGTGACAGTCGTCAATGATTTGTGCTTTTCCTATTCAGTACTGGGGGTGGCGCTGTTGAGCGTATATACAGGGAACCAGGTAGGAAGTTATTTAAGGAAGTGTGATTGCAATTATATGTAATGTGTTTTGAGGAGGTTTTTGGAGTAGGGAGTTTTTTTTGGGGGTTATTTTGGCGCTCGAGTTGCCGATTTATTTTTGTGAATATTGTGTGTGATGTTTGAATGACCTTTTCAGGCCCATTAGTTTAAGGACACGGTAAGCAAATTAATGGGGTTTTTTTGTTGTTGTTTTTTTAATTTGTTGGATTAATATTCTTTGGGTTTGAAAGTTTGCTGATTTCTCCTCTTTTGTTGAACTTTGGATCCAGAAGATGCCTGTTTTTTTCTCTAATGTGGCTCTTCTTTAATTTTTATTTGTTTTTTTTGTTCCTGCATAAGATTTATTGCAATGCATTTAATTGTCTGAATTATTCCATTATTTGCCGATTTATTTGTTTTTCCGCTGTTTTTCTTCTCTTTTTTTCTTTTTTTTGCGTTGAATATGATGTACTGAATTGTAATATAATGTAATATGATTGGAACTGAACTTGAATGGAAAACTTTTAAATCAACTTTCTTGTGGTTCCTTGTTCTGTTTGATTCATATAATAGAATTGATAATGTCATCCCTATATGTAGTGTCTCTAATGATGAATTTAATTCAATAAGTGTAGTGGTTTTGACCCCTGGCGCCCGAACCCAACTTTTTAAGGCCAAATACCATCACAAGTGATGTCACCAACCCGAGAAGAGGCTTGTTGTAGTCCCTACCAGCCGTTTGTTGTAGTCCTTGAACACAGAATTCTTTAAAAGACAATATCTCCGTTTGTATTGAACTTTGAGCGTCGTTACTTTGCAGATGTTGTTTATGCTCAAACAGCAACATTACACACTAACTAAAGTTAAAAAAGCAATGAACCACCCCTTTAAGTAATCCCAGTACTGTAGATATAAATAATAGCATAGTTGCATTGCATAGAGTTTTAATTTTGTTTCATTTAAAAACTACATTTTATGTTTTTTGTTAATTATTTGAATGGTAATAAAGTCAAACACTTCAACTTGCTTTCAAGGCACAATTTTGCAATACTGAAAAGCTTGCTTCTAAGAACATAACAGCAAATGTATTTTTCTATGTATTATCTTTGATTTCATCAATTAGTTGTTGAAGCCCTGTATGCTATAGGTATACGCATGTGGCAAAAAACAAAAAAACAAAAACAAAAAAACAAATACACATACCTCTGTCGATCTGTGCCAACTCTTGGTTTTCACCTTCTGAGTCTTCACTCTCCCCCCCTTCCTCACTGCCATGGTAGGAAATCTGTTTCAAAAGCAAAGCAAAGGTCAAACAAACCTGAATCACCATGATACAAACAAGTATACTCAGATAGTCACGTCCCACAGCTCACACAAACAAATGGGAAGGGTTATTCATGAATCTGTATTTTAGTTTAGTGGCATAAAAGTATTGCTTGTTATTTGCTATCACAACAAGACCAGTGACTAACACTTGGGCAACTTCTTAGGAAACCTTTTATACCAAAGGGTGAGATAAACTTATGCTGTAAGTGCTGAATGTTTCTTGCAAACAATCCAACCTAAACAAAGGGATTATCTGTTTACTAAGAAACTTCTAATGAAAATCACCCATGCAAAAGTTTCCTTCATTATAGAAGAGTGTTATGGGTGGTTGCCAGACATTGCTATGTGGTTCCTAAGGTATTCGGCGTCATTTTTAGCAAGTTGTGCTGTGGTTGCTTGCAAGTTCTAAGTGGCCTAAGTGATAAAAACTCACCGCCAAATCTCCATAAGAATCTATTCGCTAGATGCAAGTCTATGGGACTTTTATCCCATTTTTAGCCCATGTTACATATGGCACAACATTTAATACCCAGTTAAAATCTCTAACCCCAAGTAGGAGCAATATTTACAGGGATCGGCACTAACGATTTACACCTCAACTGAGACAAGAGAAAGGTGTTATTAGACTAGAATGTGTGATAAAACGGAAAAGATCTGCCCACTTGCCAAATAAAGTGTATTTCAATTTAACTTCAGCGTATGCATTTCCTTGTTTCCCTGTTTGAGTAAAGATCCGAAAGTGTGAAAAGAAGAAACAGAGCGTGAAGTTAAGAGAAGTAAAAACAAGAGGCACACCCAATACCACAACACCAATCGCTGTGAAAGTTTAGCTGAGTCTCAGTGTGCTAGTTCATTTAGACAAGATTATTTTAAGAGCAAAATTGTTTAGAAGTCTATCAGAGCACAAAAGTATGGAACAGGGACAAAACCCAACAGATTGCACCAGTAAAGAGTTAAGTAACACAGTGCACGGTAATTACCTTGTCTAAGCCCAGCTAACCAGCTGCCATCTGTTCTCAAGTACACACACACACACACACCACTTCTCTTCTCATCTCTTTTGCCTTTCACTAAGCAAACAGTGAGAGAAACTGAATGACTCAAATGTGTCACTCTTTCTCACAGGCACTAGGATCTCACGGCAGCTCAGGGCCCCCAGAAGAGCCATTTCCACTCACTGAAATCCAGTCTGTCTCAAATCTCAAAGCCACCACAAATTACCATTCCTCACCACCAAAACCCCTGCCAGACACTGTCTCTGGTTGTAAAAAGCCATTGGCAATTTTTATTTAATATTCTAATGTATTTGGAAACTTCTGCCAATTACACACTGCATTCTGGGGCGTTACACAAGATTAATGGGTGATAACCATACTTAAAGGTGCAGTAAGCGATTTATGAGAAAGTAGGGGGCGTGTCCACTCATGATGGAGGAGGAGAGAGAGTGAGCAAGAGGGAGATTTGAACTGAAGAAAGACTGTAGAGAGAGATGGCTGAGAGACATTACAAAAGAGAAAAGAAGAATGATCAGGCAAGAGCTTTAAGACCCATGTTAAGGTTAGAAATGCTTTACAGCTCTGGATGGAGACATAAACGGTAAGGCCTGAAAACGGACATAGAGATTGCATTGTTTCTGCTCCATACGCGAGTAACATTGGTTTTGCTGTGTTTCACAGAACCAAGATATGCTGTTGTTGTAATATAAGCTGTAGTAACAGGACAGTTTTGAGTGTCGTTGTTTGTCTGGAGCTTCCTTGTCGACCGTCCATTATCTTTACTTTATCTTTTTTTACAAACCATTATTGTTCTTCGCTTCAGCTATGATAAAGTGACATCCAATCTTGCATTACGTGTCCATGCATTTTGGGGGCGGAGCAATGAAGGGAGGGGTGTGTTTGTTTGGGTTGATTTCAAAACAGTGTTTTCGAGAAATCGCTTACTGCACCTTTAAAAGGGGTAATTCTTTAATGGTAAGATGGGCTTTTAATAAAACTTGGCTGTCTATGCAGTAGAAATGTGAAAAAATGAGATGACAAGAGAAACAGAAAAAAAATGCTGTTGCATTCCATTTTACCAAAAATCCATAATGCACTTTTGATTTTGGCACCACCGACTGTAGTTCAATTTGTAGTTTTAACAACAAGACCTGGAGCAGTCAAAAGTCTTTCAGTTGATGCAAAATGATGCATTTGGTGTCATCCGAAGACTTTTGCTGACAAATAAACAGGAATATATGGAGCAGGTAACAGAGAAAGAGTACATACTGTTAATTTACATACACTACCGACAATGTAACAATAAAAAGCTAGTTGAAAAATGGCGGACCTATCCTTTACAAACTGGAGTGAATACCCTTATTGTTCCATGTGTGTACGGAACACCCAAGTCAAATCACATTAACATGAGAAAAAAAAATTAAAATTAAGTTTGGTTGCAGAAATATCACACCTGAGATTTCTGTGTGCAAAACAGTATTACACACTGACAAGTGAAGGTTCAACAATATTTATCCGCAGTAGGTTGCAGTGTGTTTGTATCAAAGATGTGCAACACGATATATTATCAAAATAGTTTTTTCAGCAGGTTAGTTCAAGAAACCCTGTATAATCAGGCAGGTTTATGGTAATGACCATTTATTTGTCATATATGCTTGCTAAAGCGCAGCCTTTTAATAAGTAACTAACAGATACTCAACAAATAAAAAGGCTAAAACTGAATTGTCAGCTATTTTGAAATTTATCACTGAAGGTAGTGGATTTGTTCATTTTTGTTAGTGAAAACCAAAAACTTAGCTCCCATACTTTTCAAATGAAACCACAGCAAATGAAAGTGTTTCTTTCCTCAATATACTGTGTCTAAAGGTAAGGATCTGCATTTTATTTCAATTTTCGTGCAAAAAAGTGACTGACCACCACTCTCACATCAAGTCTGTGAGAAGCCGACTTCTGCATTAGCTCAGTGTACGTTAAAATTTCTACTCGACCACAATAAAAACTGAGAACTAGCTTAGAAAATAAAACTGTCCTAACTAGGAAACAAGTTTCTAGCAAAACATAATTTGAATCCTCTAAGTTTTTAATCAACTTGGCTGTTCCAAAATGTACATATGGTTAAGACAACAACTTCAAGGACCTATGATAAAAGAGCTGGAAACAAGGTGCTATTCCCTCAAATAATTTTAAACTAATACTGAGGTGTCTTTTGTTAACACTATTTCTATGGCTCTACGATTAAAGCAGAAAACTGTCCAAATCCTGAAGCCAAATGATGAATGAAAAACAATTAAGTGAAGGATCATAATATATCTCCCTGCAGATTCTTACTCCTACTCCTACTGCAAGGCTGTATTGTGACAACAAAGAGTAATCACTAGAACAAAAATGCCAACCAGAAATTCAAACACTGCGTATAGCATTATCAAACCGGTTTTTTAATTTGTATGCAATTATGTACGAATGTATACATTTATATCATGTATAATGTAATGTACATTCAACCTGTAAATATTGAAAAATAAACCTTAACATTGTGTTCTTGTTTCACTCTGACAGGGTTTACTTTATGATGGTACAGTAAAAAGTATTTATTAAAAGCTGTTTTACCATTCCAATAAAGCAAATATGATTAGGAAGTTATAGCTAACACATGTGTGTCTTTACTGTACACACCGACCTCGTTGTCATAGCTTTCTCAAGTAGGCAGAGGGTGACAATGCCAGCGCTACAAGCCCTGAACAACACGCTGGCAAGTGACCTTGACAATGGGGACAACCAATCAATAGACCCTCAGTGTCCTCATACATACATACAGCCTCGTTTCAATTCACTTCAGTGTTGAAAGAGAAAACATCACTGATACTAAGTCGACTTCCGCATGGTTCTTTGGCTGAACTGTAAAGCTCTGATAGGATCTCACGGGGGCATACACAAAAAACTGCTAAAAAAGGAAACAGCAGTTCCAGTAGTACACAACAGGAAAAACAGGCTCTGTGTACACTGATCGGCCAAAACACTATGACCCGTCCCAGGTGAAGTGAATATCATTGAACATTTAACAAGGCCACATTTTAAGCTCTGGGTAGATTAGATGGCAATTAAACAATCGATTCTCATAATAAACTTGATGGATGCAGGAGAAATGAGTAGGAATCTCAATGACATTGACAAGGGCTAAATTGCTATGGCAAGGCGACTAGATCAAATTATCTCTGAAACGGCAAGGCTTGTGCGTTGCTCATGGTCAACAGTGGTGAGAATTTACCAACAGTGTCTGAGGAGGGACAAACAACAGGGTGTAAGGCGCCAAGGCTCATTGATGCATGAGGGCAACAAAGGCTGTCTGGTCTGAGCCAACAGAAGGTGTACTGTGGTCACACAATATTTTAATGATGGTAATGGGAGGAATGTATCACAACACAAAGTCGTATGGGGGTTCGTAGCCGCAGACCAATCAGAATGCGTATGATGACCCCTACTCGCCGTTGAAAGCGCCTGCAATGGACAACTTTAAGCGCCAACGTCAGCCAATCAGATCGCCTTATGCAAATACCCTAGCGCAGAGGCTAGCCAATTGCATTCAGGCAACATCGGAAAATAGAGGAACATCAAAATGATGGAAAAAATGCAGTGGGTAATCATCCGGTTCTTTAGCCTGGAATATGGTGTGTATTGTGCTTGTATTGTGTCCGTGTACTCAGTTTATCATTGAATGACACCTAGCATAGCATAGCATATAAATAAGCTGGAAGTAATGTGATTGGCTGTTGTCACTAAGACGGTCACATCAGCACCAAGCATCAGACACGCCCACCATCAAGCATCGATGCCCCGTGTGAATGCCCCGTTAGTCCAGATTTCTTTTACATCACATGAACGGCCGTGTACGAGTGTGCCGTTTACCTGAAGAAGTGATGGCACCAGGGACGATGACAAGCTGGTGGAGGGACTGTGATGTTCTGGGCAATGTTCTGCTGGGAAACCCTGGGTCTGGCCATTCACGATGATGTAAATTTGAACATTATAAATGTGCCACCTACCTAAACATTGATGCAGACCAGGTACACCCCTTCATGACATTGGTGTTCCCTGGTGGAAGTGGCCTCTTTTAGCAGGATAACGCACCCTGCCACACTGCACATATTGTTCAGGAATGGTTTGAGGAACATGATGAAGAGTTCAAGGTGTTGCCCTGGCCTCCAAATTCCAAAGCTCTCAATACAATTGAGCATATTTGGGATGTGCTGGACCAACAAATTTGATCTACGGTGGTTCCACTTCGCAACCTACAGGACTTGAAGGACCTGCTGCTAATGTCTTGGTGCCAGATACCACAGGACACCTTCAGAGGTCTTGTAGAGTCCATGCCTCTGCGGGTCGGTGCTGTTTTGGCAGCACGCGGAGGATCAACAGCATATTAGGCAGGTGGTCATAACGTCTTGGCTCATTGGTGTATGTGTTGCTGCCGGTCTGTTCAACTCTTCTGTTCATTGATGCAGATTCAAGGCATAGAGATAATGTCTTGTAGGGTAAAAGATGATTGACTTATTTTGGTTAGTAATGGAACCCTACGCACATAAACACACATGCACACATACTGCTGAGTGACTGAACTAAATACTGCAGCACAGCATGAGGCCTGTTACCCAGGAAACCACCCCCAGATGGGATGACAATGTCTTCACAGGAGATTATGGGATGCATGTGTTTAAGTGAAAATATGTTGACAGAGCTATTGTCAAAATCATCAGCATCAGGGTCAAATTACCCATCAAGCTATTCACTATGGTTTTGGACAGAAATGAAAGCACAGCTTGTTTTTCCTCAAATAATTGTTTAGGCATCATCTTCGCTTAGTAAAAAATGTAGTTCAAAGCACGCCAGTGCTCACATACCACTGTCTTTGAAGATAGCCAACAACATTTTTCTCATGCTATGATTTTTTGAATACCTTTAAATGCTATTCACAGTACGCTTTTGAATTTCATTTACAAGAGAAGCAGGTTTTAGTGAATCTCTCTCAAATTAAAGCATTACAGACCTTTAACATAATAATAAGGGAAACTGTGTCTCTTAAAAGAAAAGCGCCACGGCCGATGCCATGGCACAATAATAGTATTAGATGGTAATACTTGGTACTCCGAGTGATAAACAAGTTCATGTACCATCAGAATTTGCATGGTACTATTTTTAGATATTCCTAACAATAAGTCCAAACATATTGTTAATGATTTTTACCATGCTATAGGTGGTGGTAGGTTCAGAGGCAAGCAAGATACACCAATAAACCAACAAACCACCAAACCACCAACTGTTGAGTAATACGAGCAGCTGTGTGTATGTTAGCAACAGTATTATAATATCTAATAATATTTTACAGCTGTATATATCAATTAAGTACTATGCTAGTTTCCAAATTTATGGATGTAAAGCATGCTGAAAATATACATTTGAATATGAAAGAATACAACAATTCTCTATCACTATTTAACTTTGCCCAAGCATGACTTGAGTTGCATAACTTGAATTAAACAGGCAGCACATTCATTCAGAAACTGATTATTCATCTGAATAACTGACATACAAATTTAGTAGGGCAGGTGAGCAACACAGGAATGTGGCTGTGCTTGAATGTTTCTCTTTGTAACTGTACATGATAAGAGCACCACAGCACAGGGCCGCATTTTTGTTTGGGGTGTGCATACGGTCAGTAAGCATACATTTGTAGCAGTTCTTTCTAATGTACATGTTACAAACATAATCATAAGGTTAAATCAAACCAACATAGACAGCACTGTTTGTTAACATGACTGCAAGGGAGCTGTACTCATGTAGGTGTGAATCACACGGTTGGTGGTTTATAGCCCAGCTTGTTCCCTCTGCATTTGCATGTCTTAAGCAGTGGACCTGAACTGATTTGCTTACACATGGATTACATCTTTCCTTCATCTCGGGGAATACAACATTTTCACTAACATGAAGTACAATTTGGGGGAAAAAAATGTTACAAATAAGTACTATGACAGTGAAGGTATCAGATATACCATGATGCTTAATTCATGGCACTGAATGAATACCATATTCATGTACTATGGTATTTACATGATATACTTCAAAGAATATCATAATATTACTATGGTACCATGAACGTTTTTTTTCCAGGTGATAAATGATAAAAACATTGACAGTCAATCAAAATCCATCCAGCTTTCAGAGCTTAAACAAGCAGGCAACAGAACCGCAGTGCCCATTGTCCACTGGTGTGGATGCTAATAGAGTTATCATTATAATTATTGTTCATAGTTATTCAGTGGTTCAACCTTAATGTTATGAAGCGACGAGAATACTTTGTGTGCAAAAACAAAACAAAAATAACAAATTTATTCAACAATTTCTTCTCTTCCGTCATTCTCCTGTTCACGTCGTAAACACAGTGCAGTGCTTCCGGGTTCTATGTCAAAACGCCGGCTCATTATTGGCCAGCTCCTGCGTCAGCTTCACACACATGCGTTGTGGTGCTCACGTGTACAGCATCGAGCAATACTGAGCCGGCCTTCTGAATCAACTAAATTGTTAAATAAAGTCGTTGTTTTTGTTTTTGTGCACAAAATGTATTCTCGTCGCTTCATAACATTAAGGTTGAACCACTGTAATCACATGGACTACTTTAACTACTTTCTGGGCCTTGAAATTGGTTATGACATTGCTGTGTATAGGGTAGTCAGAAAGCTCTCTGACTTTATCAAAAATATCTTCATTTGTGTTCCAAAGATGAACAAAGGTCTTACGGGTGTGGAACGACATAAGGGTGAGAAATTAATGACAGAATTTTAATTTTTGGGTGAACTAACCCTTTAATATGAAAGTGTTGTTGGTATCCCTGACAGGGAATGCCTGAGTTTATCCAGTTTAAAACTGATCCCAGACATTTTCTACGACATAAACTAGCATGACCCGTTTAACATACGCACCAAAACAGCGTTTGCATGAGGGTTTGATGCTGACTACAATGCACTGCTCTTGCAGGTAGAGCTGTTTGCATAGCTTATGGTTTGCTCTCTCTGTGTCCTCCAGCCTTGTTTGAGCTCGTAAATTACAGGGTTGTCAATGTGTTTGTATGTGTAACATAATAAGCTGGCCTGTAGCTTCAGGGTCTACAGTGCCATCCTGCAAAGCAGAGAGGCTGGGAGGTGCCACTGCTGTCATGGCCTGCTGGATTAGTATTGGCTGTTCTCATTTGAATGTGTGGGATAGATTAGGGTCAGTGATGACGGTCATGGATTACAGGCTTTGGTGAGGGTGTGTGAATATGATATCAGCTCAGAAAGCTGTTGGCACACAAATGAGTTAGTGTGATAATGCTCAAAGGTCAATTACGTGACAGTTTAACGTCATTATGAGGGCACCTAGGCATTTGTCCTAAAACAGATGAAAATAAACGCACATTAATATGTAAGTAAGAGTGCTCTGAATTCTATCCATCAAGTGTCCTGTAACATGTCAATAGGTCCTGATTTTGCAGTTGTCTGTAATAAGAGGTGATCAGATTGGTTACTGTTGACCTTTATTACAGTTGCTAAAGGTGAAATGATTTAATTAATAAATGACTTTGGTAACACTTTATTTCAATGGTCCACTTAAGATATTTTCCTAATACTACCGAAAATTTTCAGCCAAAACAGCTATTTTTGGTTTCGGGCTAAAATGGTTTTGGAGAGCCGAAAATTAATGACCGAAACAGACATTTAATTAGCGCTTCACCGATGACATGTTTTGACTGTGTTCAGCATCTATTTCGTCCACGGATAAGCTACAACAAATAAACATGTCATCTGTGTGGATACGGTTTCACCTTATTTTGATGGTCTCTTTAACACACTCTGTTGAAAGTGTGTAAGTAACGTTGCACCTACATGTCTACTAACTCTCATAAGAGAGTTAGTAGAGTATTAGTAGACTGGTAGAGTTAGGGTTGGAATAAGTTGACATGTACTTGCAAATTTACTTATAGTCAGTAGAACGTCTGTTGGGGCACCATCACAATAAACAGTTAGCAGACAGTCTACTAATACTCTAATGAGGGTTAGATGACTTGTAGTTGCAAAGTTAATTATAGTCAATAGAACGCTGGGTTAAAACAACCTAATTGCTGGTTTGTCCATTTTCAACCCAGCATTTTTAGAGTGTGCTAACAGTCTACGACTACAGTCTACTAACACTCTGAGAGTTAGTTAACATGTAGTTGCAAAGTTACTTACAGTTAGTAGAATGTCTAAAGAGGACCTTCGAAATAAAGTGTAACCAATACTTTTGTAGATCAAATTCCCCAAAAAGCTTGTGGGACTGCAGCTCTATCAAAAAGAACCAGATAACACAATCTAATGGCAATTGGTAACTATTTTACATTTTGGGTTTTTTCCAATGAAATCGGGTTGGACGTGCCCAAAACGGCAACGTTGACATTGGCGTGAATTTGGGGTGGGACTATCTATTTGTTGACCAAGGGCAGGAAGGGGAAGGGTTTCATTGATATCAATGGAAGGACACTAGGAAGTGATGTGACAATGCTATCAATGCAATGCATAACCACAAGTTTCTCCAAATTAACTTTATAGCTCTACTGTCTTAACCTGAAGAATTTGTGTCAACAAAAATATGAGCTTCACATTTCTGATTATAAAACCTCCACATATTTTGCTGCTAGGCTTCCAATGCTTACATTCTAAGTGCACTGCTATAAACACGGGTTATCATAAACTAGGTATGAGTCCACATTATTTTCTATGGTAATCAGCAACAGACCACAGATGCCTCAGATATAGTTTAAATTTTATTTAACCCATAATTTCGCAAATGTCAAATTCAATGGCATAAATTCCTTAAAAATGTATCCACAACCCATGGAGACCAGAACTTGTCCAAAATTGCCCTTGCTGTCTACAATTTGGTGATGTATGGAGCATAGACTGTTGGGTGGTAGTCTGTCATGAAGTCAGCAACAGTGCTTAGGTCAAAAAAGAATGCACTGTGGCATCAAAGTTGGTGCTCAACCTTCCGAAAAATGCAAATTGAAAAATGGGTCACCCCACGGAGATGTAAAAGTGTTAGGCCCGTTCCCAAAGGGCACACTTGATATAAGTCTCTTATTACGCAGCAACAGAGTTAAAACCATAAAAATCTCCTAATGTTGATGGCTAAATCAATGGATTAAAAAAAGTCCCAACCCATTTTCCACCACAGCCCTCAGAGAGAGTCCCTCTAAGAGTTTTAATGGTGTCTGTGATGTCAAAGCAGTATGCTGTGTAGTGGGCGGTAGGTGAGAGTTGCATACTGGGCGTCAACACGTGTGTCACAGCCATGAGTTCTAGCTATGCCATCTGCTCAACAGTTTAGGATGGTGGTTGGTCCTGTAATCATGGCCAGGGTCTGTGTTTGTCTGCGTGTGTAGATCATGTGTGTTCCAGACAGCAAATGATTAAGTGTGACCACTGTAACATGCCACCCTACTCCTTCCATACCCTTTAAAGTTAAACACTTATATGCATGCAAACACACCAGTCTCATAAATCAAAATACATTTTAGATGGAAAAATCCCAATTCACATCCTTATAAATCACACTAAAAATGTACTTCAATGGTTCCACCTACTACACCAGAGACCAGATATATATATATATATATATATATATATATATATATATATATATATATATATATATATATATATATATATATATATATAAATGTTGTTTTGTTTTGTTTTTTAATTCAAAAAAGTTCCAAATCTTTACATAAGTTCATACATAAATTTTATCAACATCATGACCTTAAAAAGTTGAAAGGGAACCGCCAAAAACATCTCTTTAACATTCATCTCCTCAAGGGTTTGTGGGCAATATGTGACCCTGGACCACAAAACCAGTCATATATGGGTATATCTGTAGCAATAGCCAACAATAAATTGTATGGGTCAAAATTATCGATTTTTCTTTTATGCTAAAAATCATTAGGATATTAAGTAAAGATCATGGTCTATGAAGATATTTTGTAAATGTCCTACCGTAAACATATCAAAAATGTATTTTTGTGAGTGGATATGCATTGCTAAGGACTTCATTTGGACAACTTTAAAGGTGATTTTCTCAATATTTTGATTTTTTTGCACCCTCAGATTCCAGGTTTTCAAATAGTTTTTCAATTTTCCAAATATTGTCCTATCCTAACAAACCATTCATCAATGGAAAGCTTATTTATTCAGCATTCAGATGATGTATAAATCTCAATTTCAAAAAATTGACCCTTATGGCTCCATACTAGTAGTGTTCAATGCATGGCTTTAGATGTCATATGAAACATTTCTGCTTGTCCTCAATTGATTCACAAGCAATGAATCAATGAAAATCACTCATTTACTCACCCTCATGTCGTTCCAAATCAGTATACCGTTTTTATTTTGTGGAACGCAAAAGTAGCACAAATTTGGGCTAGAACTGACTTCCAATGTACCAGTCCAGGGGGAAAAAAAGAAAAAAAACCCTACACTGTGACATTTCTCAAACCATCTATGTGGAACAGAAAAAAAAAAAGCCGCTTTTTGAACAGAATGAGGATGAGTAAATGACAGAATTTTCATTTTTTTGAATGAGCTACCACTTTAACAGATATCTTCTGATATGATTCTTAAACATAACCCTTCTGAAACAAGCAACTTTTTATGCATTTCATGTGCTTTCAACTGTAACACTTCATGAGGGTTTCACAAGTTTCAGCATTTACTGATGATAATTATGACCAACCACAGCTGAATGCTATCAATGTCCAACAGAAAGTGCCTAATCACTACCAGCCACAACCCTGCATGTTTCACATTTTCACCCAGTGCAATAACAGAACTATCAGTTTTGAAAGAAGTTTTGTTGCAATTAGAAAAATAACAGAAGGAATTAATGAGACAATTATACCAAACGCTTGACAAAAATATCTGATAATGCTTTTCTAATTACAATGACATGCGTGCTTAACAGCAGTCCTACTGTAAGCTGCCAGTTATGTCAAAGGCCTATAAAATCTACTCCAGCCCAAAAAGCCAAAGTACATTTGTATTTCTGCCTTTAGCTAATCTTAGCTTACGTCTTGATATTGCCAAATACCTTTTTCTCATGCTGACTAAAACCACAAGAATACAACTTTCTGTAGACTGACTGCAAGATTAAGTGCTTGGCCAACATGTAAATGACATTGGGCTAGAATTTCCAGTATTTTCCCTTCTGGCTTATAGAAATGCAAACATTTGACAAACTGTTCATGGTTTGGCAATAGGATTTAGGTGAGTGTGTGATTAAAGCCAACTGTCCCTACATAAGTTTCATGACATTTTACATTAAGCATGCACAACTGACAGAAAGCCAATGACCGTTTTGGCTAGTGTGTAAATATAAAACAAAGTTTATGAAGGTTGGCTAATGTTTTGTAGATTGCAAATGAATGACTACATGAATCTGATAAAGTGCTGTACTTTCCAACAGAGTCTTGCAAAACTAGTAAATGCACTTTTGTAACAAGGAGCAGTCTGCTAACCATGGGAGTGTTTAGGCTAAGTCCTCTACGGTCAATTTAAGATCATGCGTAAAAAAATAGCCACACACTCACAGCTGCGTTTTTCAATTTCTGCACCAGTTCACAAGAACAAACCCATCAAAGGGGGATCAAGTAAAAGGCTACGACACACTATTAAACTCAAACACAGGAAAGACACACAATAAACAGTGTTTCAAGACTCAAACAAACATGCTATCCCACAGGGGCCATGATGACTGCAGCTTTGTGTGAGAGTGTGTGTGTGTGTGTGTTCATGCATGAAGGAGACTTCTGAGTGACTCTAACTTCAGGATTGGCATAGGTCTGTTTATGTCCTCATACAATGTTGCTTCATTGTTGATGTACCCTAACTTACATTTGAATACTATTTCTGTATTTTTTATCTAATAAGGCCCTTCCACATGACTTGTTTCAAAATTCCCCAATGCGCTCTACAGAGCAAAGTATCACTGCGGACAGCAAGTTGTGTGTTGAGATCAAAAGTTGCAACACAACACTCAAAGTTTAATGTCAACGTGAAATATTAAAGGTATGTTGTGACATTTAGTTGATAATTATTATATTATATAGGACATTACATGTCCTATGCAAATTAATGCATGGCAAACGCATACTTTTGTGGCTTTATCTGCAATGCTTTTCATGTGGAGGCCAAAGCTGTGCATGATACTTGTGTGGAAAGGTGCATTTAAGCCCTGATGCTCGTCATGTGAAAGGGCCATTGCTCAATTTTTCTTCTGGCTTGTGTCTGTGGAACACTTCCACAAGGAATTTCAAATTTCTTTTAAAGCTTCTCAGTGGTCTACTAAATCTACTCAAACATGACACACACAGACACTTATACACACACAGCTTCTGTCAGCAACACAGCAGTGTCAAAGACGTTTCTGGCAGAAGGCCACACTCCAACCACCGTAATTGTATTTATTAGTGTAAGCCATAGGGTCAAGCTGAGATCAGGACACGTGTCCGCTGGTACAGGAATAACAGTCTTTGGCAATGCATAGCCACTGATGTGACTTCCATATACTTTGAACATCTCTATGTTTTTGATGTTAGATCGTAATTTTGTAGTTTTGTAATTATCACATCTAAAGCTAAAACTTGAGAACTTTGTTTTATCAATAAGGAACTTACTGGATCATGGAAGGTGGGAATTAGAAACCAGAATACAGTCAATTAAGACTACATCCACATTAATCTGAATTAACTTGAAAATGCAACTTTTAATCTAAGTTTTGGTCTTCTGTCAACACTGAGGTGCCATTTTTGTCCAAAGAAAATGTTTTTTGAAGATGCTCTCCCAATTGGATAAATTGGACTGTGAGAATTGAGGAACTTGAAAATGATTAAACATGTTTAATCATGTGATACATGATGTACCAATATATATCTATGGTTGTACTGGGAATGTTGTGACTGCTATACATGCTCATAGGCTTATTAAAGATACATTTTACTTTGTATAGTCTTCATATAACATTCCTAAAAATATGACACAAAAAAAAAAGCTGTCCTGCAGCAAAACAATTGCGTATTAGACCTGAAATAGCGATTTTGAATGTAACCAGTGAGTGGTGGAATATTTTGCTAATAAAATAATAGTGCCAGAAGAATGGTGTGAGTAATTTATTATGTCTGATCTCTCTCTATTATTTCAGTGAGCTTTTATTATGTTTTGAGCATGCACAATAAGGTGACTGAAGTGTTTTCAGTAGTTTCAATAGGGCCTTTGCACCAGAGGAACATTTTCTAATTTGCGTATTAGAAAAGTATTTTGGTGTGTTCGCGCAGCAGGAACTAGGAACGATTTTAGTTATAGGAAAGCCTTATGGGGGGACTAAATTAGCTCCTACTTCAGATTTGAGTCTAACCCAGCACAACAGGAACTACCAGTGACGTAGGTGTACACTGTTTGGCCAAACGCATGCCGTAAGAAACACTGGCACCCGCCATTTTAAAAAGCCGTGCAAACACACACAGTTCACATATACTTATTCGACGAGCTAACTCCATGGACATGGAAAACAGCGATAGATGACCAACGCTACGGAGTTGTTGACGTTTTTGAATGACGCGCTTAAATGACGTCGCTGTCAGACGGCTTACGTCACTTCAGAGTTCCTACTGGCGGTGTGAATGCAACCAGGAAAATGGCCCTAGGGGAACATTTAGTTCTCTGGGGACCGCCCTTGTGACTAGTTCCTATAAGTGAGTTCCTATAACTACCCGGTGCCCATCGTGGAAACATCCCTACCACATCCCTAATGTGGAAAAGCAACTTCTGGAAAGGCTTGAAAATGCTAGTGTGGACAGAGAGCGTTTTGAAATGAGGAGGTTTTGACTGGGTTGAAGTCAGTGCTCATCTCATTGTATCCCAATGGTAACTCTTCTTTTTCTAATCTGTCCACGTTATTGCCTTAACCTTTATTACATTAACATTAATTAGCATTAAATTAATGTGTTAACTATTAGCAAGATTTTGAAAAAGGCTGCATTACCTACAACAGTGAACTAGCTATTTATCAACTGGTTAGCAGCGTTAACAAATAGACCAAACCCACGTGGCCTAGTTGACATCAGCCAAAAGGAATATCATTTCAGAAGCAGAGCAAGTTATTTTTTTCTTTGGAATCTTGATAATGAATCTTGCACAATAAGACCAGAATCATGTATTAAAGGGATAGTTCACCACCACCACCACCAACAACAACAAAATTCTAACATACAGTCAGAGGTTTGAAATGACATGTGGAAACATACAGTGCATACTGTGTATGCTATATGTGTACTACTTAAATATATGTCTTATATTCATCCTCTTCTTCCTCATAACGAAGACAAGCCGGTAACACCTTTATAGCAGGCTATTCAATTTCATTCATTACTCATCGGTTTTAAAGTAGCTTTCCATTCTGTTATTGCCAAAAACAGTACCTCCCTTTGAGGAGATAACAACTCACCAGGAAGGAAACATATGGCTTAAGGGTACAACTCTCATGAGAAATAATGAAACTGAAAGAAGCAGTTGGTCAGATCAATCAACTAAAAGTCTAATAGGAAAAACCTGAAAACTGCCATGCGGTGACCCACGGAATGGACCAAGAAGTGGACATCTTTGTGGAACCATGTGCTCAAACAAGAGGCATACATGCCAGTGCCTTCAATAAAAGTTGGTGTGGTGCATTTATGAACAATTTATGACTTTATAACAATGCAGCATCAGCAGAGAGCCAGCACTGGGTTCAGTATGTCAAGTATTTATGGATTCCAGAAAGGTGTTGTATTACTTTAAGACTGTTCTTCAAGATGGCGTAAGCCAGATGCCATCATGATTTCTCCTGCTAAAACTTTTAACTCAGAAGTCTGGTCCTTTAGTTTATCCTTCGAATAAAGGATTTTATTTCACATATCAATTTTCCGATAGTCTCTGAGGGCATCTTTTCATGTTGTTTGTGAACTTCCAGTTTCGAGGGTACGTGTGTGTGATCACTTGAGTAAATATACACAAGAGTCTGAATGAGTGGGTTTTAAAACTAGTCCTTGTAACAAATCCACCTTGAGCTTAAACATTCTGTAGTACACTGGGACATAAATATGATATATAGGAAGCTTCTGTATTCAAGTGGAACAAAGCTTTACAGTAACACTTTGCATTACAGTGTTCATGTATGTGCTACTAAAAATTATTACAAAAATAAATAGTGTGATTACAATCAGTTCATGACATCATTAGTATTATTCAGTGCTTATTTATGTACAGTAACACCGTATTGTAAAGTGTGGCCAGTTATTAAGTTAAGGGTACTTTGTATTAGTGTCCTTACAGACAACTTACATACGTTTTTAATATAATTATTAACTGACTTACCTTAAGTTGAAACGGATGGATCTCATTTAGAGAGTGTCTTCTGAGCTTTTTAGTGAGGGTCTTCAGCATTCTGCCCTCCTTTGATTGTTCTTGGCTTTGTTTAAGATCACTTCTTCAAATTACAGATTCATATCTATTTGATACATAATTGGATCGATCAGCTCTTTCTAAGAACAGTCAATTTGTGTATTCAAAGATGTTCAGCTCCATGCAAACAAACTCAGGCTGAAACACAGATAAACAACGATTATGAGTTCCCAGTGCCAAAACAACAGCAGATCTCCGTGCAGCAAGGAGCCGATCTGTTTTTAAAGTTAAGTCTCATAACTTGGTCTAAACATCCATCACTATGATGAAGGCAAATTAATTAAATATAACTAAGTCCTGTATTGTGCTGAATTGATAAGCGACAGTGACATTCGTCATCAAAACGTTTTCAAAATCCACATGGGTAAAAATCAACGTTAATCTTACTCCAAACGGCAGATGGACGATGAAGCTGAAGTGTGTCTAATTAAGAAAAAGCCTCCATAGAATCTCAATCGCACTCATACACGCACACACGCACACATACACACATACGTATGCGCACTACACATACTACTCTCTCTAGCTCATGCTCGTCGCTCTCTCTCATTGGTTGCTTAAACCGATGATGTCATTGCGTTCTAAAAGGAGGCGGAACAGTAACATCTTAAAGGAATATGAAGAGCTTGCAGGGTCTGGGTCAAGTGTGCTCCATTTCTTGGGCACAAGTAGATCACTCCTAATCTGCAGGTTCATTTTAGATGCACTACAGTATTGTTATTTTTTAATATTTCGATTGTACAAAGTTTGCAAGAACAATTTTCTTTTTGTGGGGCAGTTCTAATGTGTTGCTAGCAGCCAAAGTAAATCTAAAGTTCACATGGATTTAGTGTCATTTGAAGAGACAAAACAGAAGAGGGTGAGGTTAAAAGTTCAGTTGATGCTGCACAGTGATATACATATTTTTTTTAAAGTATTTTTATTTTATTTTATTTTATTTTTTGTCTTAGCACTTACCTTGTCTTATATATATATATATATATATATATATATATATATATATATATATATATATATATATAATGAAGTATAGGTCTGTGTAATGAGATATTAGATTACATATCTTCAAGCAAACCACACTGTGTTAAAATAGCGCTAAGACATTATTTTCTTAACATCTTTTTTATTGCCTTTTATGTACTTTTTGTCATTGGTTTCAATTCTCATGTGACAGTTCCTCATGAAGAAGAGGGAAATGTAGGAACAAAATATGACCACTAGAGGGCACTGTCTTTTTAAAAATGAATGTGTTGCCCGTGGCTTTTTGTCATGTTAGTCAATAGGACTATTGCTTAATCTTAAACTTAATACATAACAGATGAAGCAGTTTAAACTCTATTTGACATCATTTGAAATGCATATTTTGAGTTAGTATGGCCATGAAGTTTTGCATTTGACTTGTTCAGACCTAGAATTTGTATGTTCCATTAGGGGAATAGATAGAGGAACGATGGGAGATTTGACAAGGATCTGTCCAGTGAAAACAGGACACTGGCATGAACTCTTTTTTATTTGCATTAAAATGGTGTTAAACTCCAAATGAACTCTGGTAGAAGTAAACACTCTTTTAAAAATGTATTTAAAGAAAAAAAAAGTATTATAATGATATCAATTCCGCAGTTTGTCAATAGGAGGCGCTGTATGACCGACCACTGATGAAGAGCTCCAGCAAGAATAACAGGAAGTACATCTGCATATGTATGCATGTATGTATAGCTAGCTATGTATGTATGTATATAGAAAGACAGTAAACATTATCTGTTGTGCGTGTGTATGTATGTATGTATAAACATTCAACAAATAATTTGCTTTTTGTTAAAGGGTTAGTTCACCCAAAAATGAAAACAGTGTCATTTATTACTCACCCTCATGTCGTTCCACACCCGTAAGACCATTCACAGCAATGACATTTCCTCTCTCAAGATCCATAAAGGTACTAAAAACATATTTAAAACAGTTCATGCGAGTTCAGTAGATCTACCTTAATATTATAAAGCGACGAGAATATTTTTGTGCGCACAAAATAACAACTTTTCAACAATATAGTGATGGGCCGATTTCAAAACACTGCTTCGGAGCTTTGTGAATGTTTTTAGTACCTTTATGGATCTTGAGAGAGGAAATGTCATTGCTTTGAATGCAGGCCTCACTGAGCCATCGGATTTAATCAAAATATCTTAATTTGTGTTCCGAAGATGAATGAAGGTCTTACGGGTGTGGAACGACATGAGGGTGAGTAATTAATGACATTATTTTCATTTTTGAGTGAACTAACCCTTTAAGAATAACGTTAAGTATATTATGACCTTTGTTTAAGTCAAGTTACCTTTATTTGTATAGCTCTTCATGCAATACAGATTGTGAAACTGCTTTGAAACAGTGATTAACCGGAAAGTAATGATCAAATATGCAAACTCAATTCAATGCTGAAAAGCAGCTCTAAAAAGACAAAAGTGTCATTATTTTGCTGAAGTGTGTAAAGTTCGTCAATTATGAAATGAGTTCAGTTCAGTTATAAAGCAGCTCTGGAGAAATATTTGTTAATGTTAATTAATGTTTTAGGTTTGTATCATGAACTAACAATAAATAAAAAACGTATGTCAATGTTAATGTGTACACATCACTAACATTTCAAGTACATCAGTTAATTTATGAGTTATGAATGAACACAAATTAACAATGTACACACATATATACTGTATTTGTGTGATTTAAGGAAAAATAATAAATCTCACATGTGATGAGAACATTTCACTTTTAGCCTGCTCATTAGTCATCATGCCCAATAAATGGCAACAACATCAAACAAATCTGTTGCATCCACGTCAGTGTGTTTCTTAGGCTCCCTTTGTGCCAAACAGAACTAAAAACAAACTGATGACATGCGGAGCGTTGTGACCTTCACACCCTTGTTGCAGTACACAAACGCTCTCAGCCTACTTGTCCTGAACGACACTGACTTTCCAGGTGCGCGCAGCCCACACCGCCCACCGCTCTCTGGACCAGTTCAGCCCATCTCTTCCTCCCCTGTGGTCTCCCTCCCTCTCTCACCCACTGACCCACTGGCGGAAAGCGTGGGCACTGTGCGTCCAAGAGTCCGCTTTTAGAATGCCAGATGGCTATTTTCTTCCCCAAGCACTCTAAAAAAGGACAGAGTTACATAAAACTACCACGGCTAAGAATGCTGGTCCTGGAGAGATGTTTAGAGAACACAGGAAGCATATCTGTACCAAACAAGAACTTCATAGCACCTATCTGTGCTTCTTTTCAAAATAACACAAGCAAATGTGTGAATATTACGCAGAGATGAGTCACTTTATAAAAGATACTGTAGGCCTGTAATCGGCCATGATAATGTGTGAAAAAAATCTAATGAAGAGCCACTAACTTTGAACACACTGACATTTGATCTAATGGCATGTGATGCAAAGACAACAAAACATTAGGTCACTTTTTCCATTTTAACACCAAAGTCAAATGTCATTCATATTTATAGCACAAATCATGACTTGCACATGCAGATGTAATATACATAGTTCTATGACTTTTGTTCAATTTTGTTATGACATTGCTGGTGACAGGAAATGACCATATCCTCTTGGGGGACATGTGGGTGTGCATATCAGCATATCTGCTTGTTCGAAGGTTAAAAAATGAAGCAATGTCAGCTTTAGTGGTTAAAAATGACGTGCAAGGTTGGTGTGTAAGTGCATACCACAAAATAGAGTTCTGTTTTGCAAAATGGAAACTGTTGGAAAAATGGAGATATGACATTAAATTGTCCTTCTGCTAAAATGATTCAGATCCAAACTGTGGATTTCAACATGTTCCAATGATCTCAGAGACAAAAATAGGTTTACATATCTATTAACTGCACTGTATTATTTAACCAATGTCAAAAATAGATTGTTTATCTAGTAGATTAGTGGTGTCAACAGATCTGTTGCTCCGTATGGTGATTACTTACAAAGCAAGCTCTACTATGAATTCTAAGTTTGCAATGTAAACTACTTTTTTACAAATTTTGGAAAAAAAGAAAAGAAAAGTAAGTGTTCCTTACCTGTGCAAAGATGGCAAGGGTGTTGTGGGTGGTTGCTTACAATCTTAAAGAAATAGTTTACACAAAAATGTAATTGAACTGAACAGATGTAGCAGTTCTGTTCTGTTTTTGGACTCTTATGTTTCTTTTAGTTTGTTTCTATGGTTACGCCTTGCTTAATTGATTATGGTCACCTGTGTCTTGTTTGGTTTTTCATTTAGCTACTTTAAGTCGTCATTTCGGTTTTTTCCTTTGTCGTGTATTGTCTTTGCATAAATTAAGTTGTTATGTTGATTTGTGCCTTCTGGATTGCCGTTTTTGTTTTTGTAAATAAAGTAAATCTGCTGCAATTTAGATCTTCTACCCCTATTTCCTTGCCTACACCGTGACTAGAGATGGTAGAAATGAAGCTTTTCGAAACTTTGAATCAACTGAACCAATTGCTTTGCAAAATAATTTACTTTAGTTTTGAAGCACACGAAACGCTATACACTGGTCAGAACGGTGTAAATGCAATGGAAACTCAGCTCAAACATTCATAAAAACACCTTTTACAAAACAACTGAATGTGTAATCTATTACATGCAATAAAAAAGACATCTAATACCATTAAACATGAAGTGTCTTTATAATATGTGTTATTTTATTAAATTGTAGGGCTTGTTTTGTTTGTTTTATGTAGAGCTTGGTTAATCATACCAGAGACTATTAACTAAAACTCTTCCTTTTTATTATACAAATGTGTCATTAAATGTCTAAAATTGATCAAATTGATCCTAGATAAGGTAAAAATCATATAGACACTGGTTCGTGGTTTCACAGAGATCATCGCCCCCTGAACCACTGAAATTGTGAAACATTTTGAAAGTTATGACGAAGCCTCGTTTACTAAAATAACATACATTGGCAGTTTGATTCTCGCTCCGAATCAGTGTTTCCAAACAAATTATTCACAAAGGTTTTAAAGCTTCACAAAGTGCGTTTTGACTGCGCTCATCACTGTGACAACAAAATGAATGGACAGAATAAAATTCAGTCATCATTTACTCTCATGTTGTTCCGATTCTGTATGACTTTCTTTAAAGCTGCAGTCTGTAAGTTTTGCCTCTTTGTCGCCATCTCTGTTTAAAACCTGCAATTACAGTTATTTGCAGAATTCTCATCTTTACGTGGGTTGTGCCTCGGCACGGCTCCTCAGCGCGGATGAATCTAATGTTTGCTGTCAGTCACTACATCGGTGTGGATACTGTACTTCGGAATCACAGATTGTAGTCTTGGAAGTATGACCGGAAAATGTCAATTAAGCAAAAAATCTGCCAATTTTGTTCTGACAAACTGAGAAAAAATCATTACAATAAATCGTGCTACCAATGGTGATTAAATCTAACGATCGCTTAGCTCATATCACATCAAACAGTGCAAATTATTATTATTGTTATACTTTGGTCTCAAATTGTTAATGTTAACAACATCAGCATTACATAACTATGTGTATTTAGTGTGCATTACCGTTACCTGTAGATTTCAATTTCTGTAGTCTAAACTGTAACGTTAATTTGTCATACCATACAATCCACCATCAAAATGATAAGTTTCATTATTCCAGCTTCTGTAAGAAAAGACTATGATCCGCCACCTGCAGCATCCTCACCGTCTATGATCCTCACATGCCATATAGGCAGGGGCGCACATAACTTTTTTGGTCTGGTTCTCAAGGGAGCACCTGGAGATGTTGCTTGGTACTCACACTTTGCTCTCCTCACTAGCTTCTTTTCTCTCAAACATGGTAGATGATGATGATAATGATGTTTTTTTTTTTTTTTTTTTTGCAACATTAATGACACAGACAATAAGAATATTAGGCTGCTGTCACTTTAAGACGGAATGCACGCACGGACTGAATATACTGACACACATCCGGTTTCTTTTTCAACTGTTCGCTAATGACATAACCGAGAGAATATGTGCCGAGACAGGTATTTTGACATAGTTTTGTGTGTATGTGTCCGTTCAAGCGAAAGTAAACGCGAAAAAGGAATCAATTCGGTATTCGCCATGTGTTGGCCTATAAAAAACACGATGTCCCTGCAGCACTCTATTCTGGGCGTTGGGTCACTCCTTCAGTGTAAATTGGATACTTCTGCTCTTTTTATTGTCCAGCTGATCGCTTTGACAAAAATAGCACTGCACTTGACAACATGATGTATGATTTGACGTATCATTTACGTCTGTAGCACAAACTTGCAGAATGAGTTACATGACTGTGTTTAATATTTAGTGGTTTGTTCCAATCCATGACATTATATAATCATGATAATTGGCTTAGACTCATGCAGTAACATCCCAGCAACTCGCTTCTGTATTTATCTCTGAGGACAGAAAATTTGAGCATATCCTTTGTTAGCTTCAGTGGTCTCAAACTCAGTTCCAGGAGGTCGACTGTCTGATTGGTTGAATTCTCTGTATAGCATCATGGGTAATGTAGTTTTTCACCTCGAATTCCGCTGTTAAACATAATTATTTTAAAACTAAGTTGAAATAATACAGGCTGATGGCTTCAACAGAAGCAAATACTATCGGTTAACAACCTCGTATATCACAGTAAGGCTGCCTTTAAAGGTTTATAAGTTATTGTTAAAAATCAGTTTCTCTATGGAGAAAACGAATGGAGTTTTTGACTTCTGGTCCTGGAACCCAACTGTTGTTTTGTACAATCAGTCTTAATGACGTGTGAAATGAAATGAAGACTATTAAACTCTTCAGTGCACTGCATGTAAATGATTCAAATGCCTTCAAATCTTTCTCTGTGGGAAGTGATGCTTTCACAAGGTCAGACCCTACGAGACATGGAGAGCGGAAGCAATACAATCAGAAGTGTTCCAGTGACTAATCTACGTCTGGGTTAATAAAGGCACGGATGTGTTTGGGGTGCTACTTCCTGAGTAACCTTGGTATCAGTTGCTAGGTGATGGATGGAGTGGAGACAGAAGGTGTCAAATTTGACCTCAGAACAGAATTTAGCAAATGGTTTCTATTTTCTAAAAATGTTCTATTTTTGTTTCTGATGACAATTTTGTTATATTTTAACCATTTAGTTTATACATTTAGACATAGACAATAATGTAGCTGAGTTTACCATAAGCAATTTTTTTTTTAAAAGAATAAAGGATATGGCAGCGATTAGAATCTGAAGTGACTCATTTTGAGTTGTTCACTTTATTACCAGCATTAACTGTTTTTCCACCAAGCAGCTTTTCCAGGAGAATTTAAGTTTCCGGCAATGAGTGTATGAGTGCACTGATCTTGTTTTGCCCTCCCTGTTTCTTTCATTCATTCATCTTTTCTCTCTGCCTCCTCTTTCTCCTCATGGCAGATGTCAGCAGCCTCCTCTCCCCTCAGTGGGAACAGGAGGCAGCCCACTCCTACTCTCACTTGCGTCACGGAAAGGAGAGAGGCTTCCGAAAGTGCAAGACAGATGGGAGAGGCATCCATTGATGAGAACTAAATCCACACAGACTGCGATTGAGGCATTTGGCACTCTTGTACTAATGCATTAGTGAGTGGTACTGTAATGTGAGAGTTGTGTGCATAAGATGCAGATGAGTAATACAAGAAGAACATTTATTTTGTTAGATCCTGTGGGTATTTCTTATTGAGTAAAATTTTAGTGTTACTTAATATTATTAATCTTAGTCGCCAAGATCTGTCCAGGATCTTAAGAACTAATTTCAGTTTATTTTCTAACCTGCAGCCTGGGAAAATATTTTCTTATCAGTACTTATCCAATCTGCTGAAGGCAGTGCTTTCTGCTATAAAAACTCTTTTCTTTTCTTTTCTTTTCTTTCTTTGCAGTAGTATTCTGAAAATGATTTCCTGAAATGCTTTTGTTGTAATTCAATAACCTGTTACATATGGAAGACTCAATGAGAGGGTACAACATCATCTGGTTCTCTGAATTGCCATTGCCATGGCAACCTGATGCACATCCGTATGACATCACAGCCCACTCAGTCAAACTAGCAGGGACAGAATGTGATTTGAGAGTACTCTGTTTGAGCACCTGCAGTCTGCAAGAGTCTTTGACCAATTATTATTATTATTATTTAGTCAGAAAAAAAAAAAAAATCTTTTTTTTTTTTTTTGATATGGTTCAGTTTATTGAAACTTTAGACAAAATATTTTAAAAATATATAATATATAATATTTTAAAAATATATCCCCCAAAAAGTTTGCATGTGTTTTTCGTTGAGTGTCAGTTGCTGATATTTATATGGCCAAAAATTAAGATAAAATTCTGATAGCTTGTAATGTAAATCAATGAGATCTTAATAACAATATAACAAATATAAAATGTGGGAGGCAAAACATATAATGAAATATAATGATGATTGAGAGAATGTTTAGAGAATGTCAAAATGATGTGGATAATGTAGGGAATATTGAATGAGGGCATAGGGGGCGATTTCGGACACAGCCATTGTTTCTATGGTTACTGATTATGTTCTTCACCTGTGTCTTGTTTGGTTGATCGTAGGGCTGTGCGATTTTTCCGATTAATTCGAATTTAATGTTTTGCCTCGATTTTATTATTTTTTAAATCGAGAAATCACGATTTTGAATAAAAATGTTAGCAAGCGTTACAATTGGACATGTTGACAATACAGCAATGATAACCGTATTAGGAGAAGAAAATTATCCTTCATGATGGCGCCGGCGCGCCTGATTAACCGCTCTCATGTGACGGTCTATGAACGTAGAACACATCACTATTCTTAAGCGGCTGTTCGTTCAGTAATGCGTTATTGCGTTATAAAAATGAGACGCAGGCAGTGGAATGAGAAAAAAGGCAGAGATATTAAACGCAAGTTGAGCTTTTTTTTTTTTAACTTGACCGCCGTGTTTTAGAATGCTGTTTTATATTTTATGTTTGCATCATGGTGACAGGCTAAAAACTGCTGTTGTTTTCTGTTTTTACAAAGCATTTGCTGTTAATAATAGCCTATTACTGGTGTTATTTATTGCTATTACTTTTGGCTAAGAAATATTTAGCATTTTCTTATTTTATATTATTTCTGAGTATATAGGATGTGTTTAAGATAAGTTTGTACAACATTTGCCTTCATATTTCAGGTATATTTCAGGTATATTTCTGGAAAGATATTTAACAAATTGTTTTACATTTACACCATGTTGATCACTTCATGTGTGCTGCACTTGGAATGGAACTTTTTTTTAACCAGATTGTTAATAAAGAGAATGTTACTTAAATCATATTGTAGTTAAGTTTTTAAGTTGAGTAGTTAAACAGAAAAAAATTCGAAATCGAAATCGTGAATCAGTCAATCATTCTGAAAAAACTGAGATTTTTTTTTTTTTTTTTGCCATATCACCCAGGCCTAGTTGATTGTTTGCTCTGGTATATATTGCTCTATGTTCCACAGTGGATTATTGCCTTTGTTTAGCAAAGCTGTTTTGATTTACCTGTTTGAATTGTATTTATTCATTACACCTGCTGCAAAAGATCTTCTCCTTTTTGCACCATGACACTTATGTTTACTTTATGAAAAACATTAAAGATTTCACAGCAAAAAGACGTGTGCACCACATTGCAGAGGGTGAACCAACTCCAGGGCAAGGTTAGATGTGTCTTCCTTAAAAACACATATAAATAGAATCTCATGAAACAGTTTCAAGTTACATGTTGCTTAGCAACAACCTACACATCCCAGCATAAAAGTTTCTGATAAATTATTTGTTATTAAAGCAGCTACTTGCACAAACCTATTTGAACAGAAAAGCAAACATAGGTACTGTATGCGTGATTTGGCATGGCAGCCAATTTGAATAATAAATAACCATTGCCTTACTTAATGCAGCAAAACAAAAGTTTTATTCAAATTCTAAATAATATAATAATATATCGCTTATAATATATAATATAGACTCATGCAGTAACATCTATAATATAATATATCGCCTAGAAAGCGAGCAAAGGGTGCTTCCTTTATAATCTCTAAAAAGCTGTCACTCTCAATTCATCACAAAGTTCTGCTATAATCAGTGAAGCTGACGGTGCAATGAATCTCTTATTTAGCCTACATAATGTCTACACTTTGTTTGTTGTAAGTTAACTTATAACGAGAGGATTTGCGAGTGTACAGTACTCGGCACTGGACAAAAACTCAGCCGTTTTGAGCGGTGAGTGGATTCTAACTTAAACACGTTTGATTGGCCATTGCGTTCAAGAAATCAACAGATATGTTTGTGATTGGCTACATTGCTCAACACTGCAAAACAAGTTGTAAATAGAAACCTTTGATGCCCTCAAGAGTTAAAACATCAAATCTGTTTTGCCAATATGCTATTATTATGGAAAAAACTGTTCCTAGATCAGCAGTTATGGGCAGCTCTTCCCTCTAAAAGCAATCAGAAGCAGCAGTCTGAGTAACAAAATTCCACGCTAGTCTTAGGTCCGTTGCTAAGCTAAGCTGGGGAAGGCTAAGCTCCACCTATGGTGCACCACATCTTTAGAAATATACTAAAATGCCTTTTACTTGTTATAAAAACTGTCAATTGAACAACAGAAGTCATGTAGATTCTGTACAACAGCTTTTCCAGGATTAAACAAAATATTATCACTATGTAAAACTAAATTTGAAACTTCACACTCACAGGTTCATAAAAGAGATAACTGTTTAGAAAACACGTCTTTCTGTCTGTTTCGTAATTGTGGAATATTTGTCATTTCAAAACGATCTGTAGGAAGATCACACTTGACACCTTCTCTCTTGCACATGTGTCTATTGCAGCATGTAGTGATGACATGCTTCTTGTGTCAGTATCAGTAAGCATGGGTGGTTCCGTCGGTAAAATCTGGGAAGATGTGAGCTAATTTAGCAGCCTGAATGAAATGCTGCTTCTGCCTCTGTCAGGTCTCGCCACTGAACCATCAAGTAGTGACGCAGGCAATTTCACACACATCCTGCCAGCTGGAAGCAGTGTGGCCCATCCAACAATTAATTTCCTGAACCCTGTGACGGTCTTCCTCTTGGCAGTATCGTTTCCCCTCTTCTAGTCATCTCTTTTTCTAGAGAATCTGCACCCACATTGATCAGTCTTGAATATGTGCTGCTGGTCAGCAATTCAAGCACGCCGTCAATACCACATACACACTGTGTTGTTGTTGGAATGACAACCGCATTTAAATGCAAGACTGAATCCCCCAAATTATCATTCTGATTGTGTACAGAAAATTTCAACTAAATTTTTATGAGTGCAATAATTCAGTACAGAATACAGGAGTTCAAAATATAAATTTTCAGATAAAAAAGTCATTTGGCAGACTTAAAGGGTAACAGTTTTTAATCTTTGTATTGTTACAATGTCAGTAGTATGTAAATGAACTATGTTTCTCCGTATTACCTGTATCGAGATAATTAAAGATCATACCTTTGCATTTTATTTGCGTGTTATTTTAGTATCATTGAGATACCATTAGTTTAAATATATATATATATATATATTTTTTTTTTTTTAATTGGTTTTAAATTTTGTATTTAGTATTTTCCGTTTTCATTTTCATTTTTTAGTAGTTTTGTTGTGTATTTTTATCATATTTATTAATTGTTTTTTAATGTCTTATTAATTTTATATAGTTTTAGTTAATTTATTACATCAAATTAAACAAAATGAAAATAAGAAATGTTGTTTTTACAACTAGCTTTTTTGCAATCTTTATTTTATTTTATTTTATTTTAATATTTAGAAAGGTTCAGAACACGGAACGTTACAACAATTACATTTTTTTTCATAAGCTTTTCATATCCACATCCATAAACTAACCCATAAGTGAAATCGGTTTGGTTCCAGTGGTTCCATTCCGACGATGACGTACTATCGCACATGACACCGGAAGCACTGGAGATTTAGCCGGAAACTTTAAGTGACAGGAGCTCAATGTGACATTTCGGAGCCGTTATTTATTAACTGTTATAGAAGAATAAGAATGTTTCTCACTACTGTGAACCGTGAGTACATCTATAATCATGTAATATCTGCAAGATCTCATTGTCAGCATAATTGTGGTCAAGACTTGTAGACTGCAGAAGAGATGCGTTGAGTAGCGGCTAATACTGTTTCTAGCCAGTAGTTTCATGTATAAATGTATAATATGCGCATTTATGTGTCACAGTTCAAATATATACCATAAATATTTGTTTTTGGATGTTATTTGGCGATTTTATGTTTATAAACAAACATATACACACCTCATATGATGCATACTGTTAGATGCTAATGCTAATCATTTTTGGTTTCTTTTGTTTCTTTCTCAATCTAGTTGCCAAGAGCAAATCTAAGTGAGTATTCCCTCATCTACATTGTAATCTGTTTACAAACTGTGTGAGCACTTTGTGCTTTACTCTTATGCAGTATACACTGCTGCCATGCTATACTATGTGTGGAAATCTAAATTAAATCTATTTAATATCCCCCTATCTTCTTAAATATTAGATAATAAAAGTGTCATATATTTACCTTATTTTTAAACGGAGGTTATACTGGATGATACATTTCATTGTCAAGTACTGCTATATGTTCTATATTTGAACATTTAACAAATACAGTTGTGAACTTTAATTTAGTCTGGTGAAATGCTTGATTTAAAATGAGTTCTGAGATGTTGCTTGGTTTAATGTCTTGTTGTTTTATGACACATTGAAGTCAGTGCTTTGTACTACCTGTGGCCTTAAATCTTTTTTCAGGACATTGCTGGTTCAGATGGTGAGTGCGGCTGGCACGGGTTATTGTTTTAACACAAAGAGGGGCCGACTGAGGGACAAGTTGGTTTTGCGAAAGCATGACCCAATAGGTGAGGTGACCAATCGATTTTTGTTTCATAGATCCTGTTTTCATTTGAGAAACTCAAACTAAGTGGCTCAAAATGAAATACTGTGTCATCATTAGTATATTGGTAGAACCTGATTTGATTTTCAAGGACCTCCAAAAATGATCGTTTTGAAAAGGACCCTGTTGCAAAGTATAAAGGCAGCTCTATATATGTGACCCTGGACCACAAAACCAGTCATAAGGGTCAATTTTTTGAAATTGAGATTTATACATCATCTGAAAGCTGAATAAATAAGCTTTCCATTGATGTATGGTTTGTTAGATAAGACAATATTTGGCCGAGATACAACTATTAGAATATCTGGAATCTGAGGGTGCAAAAAAAATCTAAATATTGAGAAAATCGCCTTTAAAGTTGTGCAAATGAAGTCCTTAGCAATGCATATCCACTCACAAAAATAAATTTTTTATATATTTATGGTAGGAAGTTAACAAAATATCTTCATGGAACATGATCTTTACTTAATATCCTAATGATTTTTGGCATAAAAGAAAAATCAATAATTTTGACCTATACAATGTATTGTTGGCTATTGCTACAAAGATACCCGTGCGACTTTTTGTGGTCCAGGGTCACATACTCATATAAAAACACTCATTTATACTGTGTAAGAAAAATATTTATGTATTTTATTAAAAAAGATTATATGAATGGCTTTTATATTGTCATTTTATATTGTCACAGTTTGTATTAATTTGATAGTTTACTTTTTCTACCCACTATTGATGTTAGACATATAGACCTTTATGTAGCCCCACCCTTTCTCAGCGCTGCAGATTTATAAATGTTTTTGAATTTATAAATTTTGAAATCTTCCCGGTCTACTCACACTTGTTATGACATCCGCTTTAAACATTACAAAGCTTATGATAACTTTTGTTAACTCTACAATAAACTAAAACTTTACCAGCTAATTACTCTTCGACAGCATTGCTATAGAAATATACAGAGCTACCGCAAAAACGTTCAAACACAATATTCTCTGGTGCATAAGGTCTATAAGAAAGTTTTTATTTTTTATTTTTATTTTTTATTGAATTCAAATGTATTTATAAACCTCTTTTTTTATATAATAAATATCATTCCACAGCCGTTTTACAGATGATATTGCCCTAAATCCCCAGTGAACAAGATAAACTCACTAATGAAAGATACAACAGATATGCAAACTATTCCTATGTATGTCCCAAGAAAAGAGAGACCAACACTTTACATGAAGGTTTCATTAGTTGTTAACATTAGGCATCAACATTAGTTAAATTAAATTGAACAATATGTTTACAGCATTTATTAATCTTAGTTCAGTAAAAACTCTCGGAATAGTTTTAGCATGTTAATAAATATGACAATGTTAATGTATTTGGTCTTGGCGGACTAGATCTGCTACGTACGCTGAGCAAGTATGGACTTGCTACTGCTAATAGATACAGACACACTGCTGTGAACATGTAAGATATGCTGCTGCTGCATGAATAGACATACATAAATCCCGTAGCAGATCTAGGCAGGTGGAGCTGGGGGAGGTGGAGGGTTTCAGAGGAATTCTGATATCGCGTTGCAGGACTAGACTACATCAAACACTGTACCGGACTATTTAAATATTGAGCAAGCAATCTCACTGGCTACTGAATTGCGTAAGTACCTGAGCATTGCGAACAGTGAGCTTGCTGTGTCTGGTACAGTGTTTTCTCTGCTGGTGCGTCTGTACTCTCCTCTCCTCTTTGTGTCTGTATTCAGCGTGTCCCATCTCCGGCCTTTGTTAACATCCTGTTTGCAGACTTCATAATATTTCCACACAAATTACATTTTGGGAAATGATTGCAATGCGGTCCGGAACAGAAATCAGGCAAAAAAAAAACAACAACAACAAAAAAAATAAAAACACTGTTGTTTGCTGATCGTGTGTTTGGAGCAAAAAAAGTCCTGTTCCCATTTATGGCCAGTCGACTGATGCATCTCTATTTAAAGTCGGTGTGAAACAGTTGTGTGAAAAGTTGTGATTGTGTGAAAAGTTGTGATTGTCTTTTCTTCCTATTTTACGTATATCTGAGTGACAACTTCTCAAACGAGAACAAACGTAGGGTGGGACTTGACTTTGTCCATGGGGAATTGATTGGATGGTTGTGGTTTGCTATTGGTCGATCTAATGTGAATGACAGGTTGGCCCCGCCCTCATGCCAGTAAACACATCATCAGAGAAGAGGTCACTGCAAGAGGGGAAGTTATTTTAAAGATTACAAGGGCACATACAAATATTTATAATACTGCATTACATAAAAAACAAGGATTGTCAACTTGATTTCATTGTGACTTTGATAAGTTTAGCATGTACTAATACATTTTTAAAAGCAAAAGTTGTATCTGTTAACAGTTCTCCACTGTGAACTAAAATGAACAATGGACAATTGTATTTTTATTATATAATATATATATATATACACACACACACACATACAGTGCTCAGCGTAAATGAGTACACCCCCTTTGAAAAGTAACATTTGAACAAAAAAACAATTTCCAAAATGTTGACAAGACTAAGTTTAATTTAACATCTGTTTAACTTACAAAATGAAAGTAAGTTAGATTACACATTTTTCAGTTTTACTCAAATTAGGGTGATGCAAAAATGAGTACACCCCACAACAAAAACTACTACATCTAGTACTTTGTCTGGCCTCCATGATTTTTAATGACAGCACCAAGTCTTCTAGGCATGGAATGAACAAGTTGGCGACATTTTGCAACATCTATCTTTTTCTATTCTTCAAGAATTACCTCTTTTAGAGACTGGATGCTGGATGGAGAGTGATGCTCAACTTGTCTCTTCAGAATTCCCCATAGGTGATTGATTGGGTTCAGATCAGGAGACATACTTGGCCACTGAATCACTTTCACCCTGTTCTTCTTCAGAAATGTGTTTAGGATCATTGTCATGTTGGAAAAGTGCACAACGACCAAGGGACATCTTCTCTTTCAGTATAGAGCAGTACATCTGTGAATTCATGATGCCATCAGTGAAATGCAGCTCCCTGACACCAGCAGCACTCATGAATAATTAGACTCACCCGTGGTTGAATTCTTGTTAAATTAGACATTTATAGTCTAAAATTTAGCTTTGCTCCAGAGACTTTCAGTGGGGTGTACTCATTTTTGCATCACCCTAATTTGAGTAAAACTGAAAATTTTGCTTTCTAAGTTATATTATTAACCTTACTTTCATGTTACAAGTTAAACAGATGTTATATAAAACTTAGTCTTCTCAACATTTTGGAAATTGTTTTTGTGCTCATTGAGATATTGTTTAAAATGTTACTTTTCAAAGGGGGTGTACTCATTTACGCTGAGCACTATATATATATATATATATATATATATATATATATATGTATGATGCTTATTGTTAGTTCATGTTAGCTAATGCTAGGACTATCTATAGAATGAATAACTGTGATCCCATAATGTGAATGCATGGTTTCTGCCATTTTCAGCGCTTGTTACATATTTCAGTTAATGTTTTTTTTTTCTCTTCATTGCTCTCCACAGTAAACAAACATGTTCTGTTCTTTGAGAAGAGGAAGATACGCTCTCTTTAAAAATGGGAGAGACGTTTGATACAGACACTGAGTAAAAGGACTTTTAAAGTGTGATTGGCCACAGTGTGGTGATCAACATCCAACATATGAAAGTGTCACTAAACAACTATGGAGGAAGATTTACATCAAATTAAAGACCCGGCATCACTGCAGCGTTGGATAGCTGGTGTAATGAGACCAGAAAGGAGTTGTACATCCTGTCAGGATAATGTGTTGTTAAGACCATTACAATAAGTGTATTATGTTGGATTTGTTCAGTTCCTTTGTTCCTTTTTTCTACCAAGGCAAAATTTTGACCTACTGCAAACAATGAACCACCTACTCAATGACAGATTGCTTTAGGCTGAAGTGGATTTGTTGGGATAATTAGCCAGCAAAATTTATTTTGTAGAAAAAAATGAGATCTGTGTACATAATTGTTACCACAAAAATAACAGCAATTCAAATATACAAAAACCAGCTGTGCTGTTTGTACTTTATGTATATTGACATGGTTTGTCGTTTTCAACCAAAATCTTTATCATGAAACTTTCAACCACAGTAAGGAACACCATCACATTATAGTAATTCTGAATTTACTCATAAATACAACATTATTTAAATTCCTTAACTTTCTCCCAGTATATGCCTGAGTATTTTTACTACTGCCCTTTGAGAATTGCTTACTCTTGCTTTGAACAAAACTGACCAGTATGTAAATCTCTTAACAGTGAATTGTGGAAAGTGCTCTACAAATAAATGTGACTTTAATTTTCAGAGATTTAAACATGTTACATATCATATAATGATATAATCATTAACAAATGAATAATGCTAGGAAATTACATTATCAAGAACTCTCCAGTACTTGGTATTGTTTATTATACAAACAATAATTCTGTGGACACTGTGCACAGATTAACGGTGGTGATGAAACCTTGGCGTCACCTTCAGAATAGTTCAGTTGGCAGATCCTTCTGAAATGGAAAAGATGTTTGTGTGCCGACAGTTTGTACAGACACTGCTGCGACGAGGTTGGCTCTCCTGGCCATCTCTTCCAGCGGCATTGTGGGATAATGGCCCATGTAGAAAGCCAGAGCACCAATGAAGCTGTCGCCTGCTCCCTGTTAAGAATTTTTTTCAATTCAGTTTGTGCCATTAAAGTTCATAATGCAGGTGAACAGAAGAACACTGAATTTTTACATTACCACTTAGAAAAACAAATATGACAGCAGGGGGTGCCATCATACTTTTCAATTCTAGTAAGTCCAAAGGTTGTAACTTTTTACACAAAAAAAGAAATCTGGGGAACAAATGGCATCACAATGTGCAAATCCTACATAATTATTAACCTCAATTGATCCTGATAATATTTAATGATGATGACATGACTTTAATTCCCTATTTGAGTTCTGGTGAGTCATTTGTATTTGCCGTTGTCCAAGGCATGGTGAGTAAGTCTGTAGATGCTGACTTGGGCACAGGTCACAGGGGTCAGCGTGAAACGACACGCATGCTTTAAGCTTTTCTTGACCCCTCTGTCAGTGGTGTAGTCTAGCCTCGTGCCTCAAAGTCTTGTGAAGGTCTTCTGTTTTGAGTTGTGCACTTGCTGAGACATGCAGTATGACATTTTGTGTGTGCGAAGTTCTGCAACTTTGTTTTCTATCTCACTTAGTAATTTCACTATAATCAGGATTTATTTTTGGGTGAATCTTTTATAGCCTGTCAACATATCCACGTCATACCTAACCTCAAACTCAAAAGCACCACATTTTAATGCATTAACGCTAACGAAAAGTAACAAAACAAAAAGGATGAGCAGTATCATCCATTTCATACATACTAGTCATATGTTTCTTAGATTTTATTATATATATATATATATATATATATATACCACACAACTGAAAACTCAAGAGCTACACTACCAGTCAAAAGTTTGGAATAAATGATATTTTAATGTTGAAAGAAATCTCTTATGCTCACCAAATTTGCATTTGTCTGATCAAAAATACAGTAAAAATAGTAATATTGTGAAATATTATTACAATTTAAAATAACTGTTTTCTACTTTAACTCTTTCTCTGCCAACATTTCTTTTTTCTTTAAAATGTTGCCTCTCAGTGCCAGAATTTTCAATCATTTTCACAAAATTTTCATGGTCCACAGAATATCTTCTTTTTTTTTATGAATATCTGAACATACAATATATCAAAATAAAGAATAGAGAATCTTCTTTTAAACAACAACAAAACCATTTTATTCTAGCTTCATGCATTCTTTTTTTATCAACACTTGAATGTGGGTACATTTCATTAAAAAAAGCAACATTCTAAACAAAAAGCTGAGAAAATCATGTTTTTGTCAAAGACTACATCCAGATGGGATTCAGAACGATGACAAAAACATAGATGGAGTAGATCGAGTCCATCAACACCCCCAAAGCTTCAGTCCTGTACCTCTTCCTGGGTTGACATTTCATTCAGTAATGTTTTGATTTATATGCTCTTTAATGTTTGATGATCGAGTTATTTTACATGTGATGGCTTCATTTTCAGCAAGCATTAGTCCAGTCTTTAGTGTCAAATGATCCTTCAGAAATCACTATATGTTGAAGCTAATATGCTTTGGTGAGCATAAGAGACTTCTTTCAAAAGCATTAATATATATATATATATATATATATATATAGGAAACACAATGTGCAAAGAAAACATTTTTATTTATTTTTAAAGGATCATTCTTTTTCCGAGTTATTGGCAACACACAGTAAGCCTCACTTTTCCATCTCCACTTTTATCTCCACTATGAAATTGATAAGGACACTGGCATGTTTCACCATGCCTGCAGGGGGTAGACTGGGATCTACGGGGGAGGGGTAAAGGTGGGTGTTGAATTTATGATGGGAAAGCACAGAGGAATGCAATGATGTGCTCAGATTTAACCGCAGATCGACCTGTCACTGGTTCTCACAAGTCTACCAGATTACTCATCTCAATGGCCTGCCACTTAACCATCGATCTTTATTACACACATCTGACTGTCCATTTGGTCTCCTCCATATAGCCACAAAGCCAAAGGCCACAGTTGTCTAAACTCCCCTACTGACTGATGACTAAATTAAGTGATCTATGAAGACAGGAATCCATTACAAAATGATCACAGTCCACCTTTACCCAGTTAAGCACTAGTCATGCTTGTCATCTGTTTGGGTAAATGGAAGACCATTTGCAATTAGACATACAGTATGGTGTGGTCAAAAAATTCTCCTGAAATTTACGTAATGTCTCCACCTTGTTCAGTCAAAGGCTAAACCTTCCATCTGCATCTATTGCTCTAATAAGGAATGTGACAAGCAGAAATAAAGACAATTGTGATTTTATTGCTGGATTTCACTAAGTGGCTGTATTGTTGGTCATACGGTGCGTTCAAGTCCTCCTGGGAAGTTGTGTTTACAGCGTTCAAGTCACTTTCGTCAGAGCAAGATGGCGGTGTACCCATCTAGTATAAAAGGTAAATACATAAAGCAAGGTTTTTGAACTCTACTTCTAGAAAATGAAGAACGAAGAATGTGCATCAGGTGTGTTAAGTAATTTTTTGAAGCCACTGTAAACTTTATTGTTATATAAAACATTGTTATATTATAACATTATAATATTCTAAGCCTGACAATGTCACTGCTAAATACCTGTAAGTATTGTGGTATTCGGACTGTTTCTCACTGACATGCCGTAAAGTTGGGGCTTAAAGAAAATCCTGAGCTTCCCACTCGTATTTACGACTTTGGTGGCATTCATGTGCATTCAACTTCCGAGATTTCTGACAGTCCTTGTAGCATTTTACATTAAAAACAAAAAAACAAAAAAAAAAAAACCCATAAAAAACCCCCGGCAGCTTCAAAATTCACATTTGAGGTATGAGTATAAAATGAATGTTAATGAATAAAAGGTGAAAGATTCTTGAATTAATGTTAACCACAGACTGCCATTCTAAAAACCTATAACCCATTGCGAATTGGGTTTTACTTGGGTTGGCCTACAAATTATCATCATGGATAATCAGCTCCATTGCCAAAAAAGAAGCCATTTTATTGACAAAGAATTCTGCATATTTTAACTTTCTCTCTACTTTGAAACAGCCACATTGTATCACCAACTGCTAGTGAAAGTGTAATACCTCCAGTCGCTACAAAACATAGTCAGTGTGAATGCCCCATATGTTAAAAAATTTGGTGTTTCTTGACAAAAAACAACAAAAAACTTTATCTGCTTCGACACCATGTGTTTACCATGCTGAATTGGGCAAAAACATTATAGTTTCCAATTCTGCATTAAAAACAACCATCCATCACTTTTAAAAAGTCAGCTTTTGTCTTTACAGGCTGCATGGTTAGCCTTCAAAAGTAAGAATGACTTCTGACAGCATTTGTCTGAAGCATGATGTATCTGTAGTGACAACTGCTGTGCTTTCCAGCGGCTTACAAACAGTCTCAGACACATTCTGGTACAGGTTAGATAGAGCTGTCTGTCAATCATATGACAAAACTATTATATGTGGTCAGTCAAAGACCAAAGTTTGTTTAACATTATAGCTCTACAAACTTTACAGATGCAGGACAAGTTGTGTTCTCCAAAAAAAAGTACAGTTTCTTCAGGATTTAAGTTATTCATGTCACAAAATAAACAATAGTTTATTGTTTATTGAAATAGTGTTTACAACCAATTTTACTTCGGTAATCTGATGTATTTCCAAGTGAAAAGAAATGTAGAAAAAAATGTAGCCTTGATTTTATCCATTGGGAATTAAGTAGATGATGAAATGAGGGTCTTATCAGAATAAAATCACGTGGTTAAAGGGTAGGGGTATGAAAAAGAAGAGACGAAGACAAACAATTTTTCTTTGGAATAATGTGCAGATGAATTATGGACAAATCCAGGAACACGTGTTAAGGAAATGGACAGGATTCATTTTGAAGTCTGCCAATGTGATATTAAACTAATATCTACAGTAATTTGGTGCTAGTCCATGATTATGGACATTGGAGTAAAAGCTTGGGGAAACTGGATGGTCATCACTGTTGGAACAACATTTTATCACAACAATGTACATCTGCAAGTCCACTAACTAAAAAAAGGCTACAAAAGCAATGTGTGGAGAGGATGACTCATGGGTGACGTGAGCAAGATGACATTCAAACGTCCAATGCCAAAGAGGTTACTAAGTGAATGACCAGTGGGTGGGTTGCATAAAATCACAACATAAAGATAGCCTAACAAAAATTGTTATTCTGTTGCTGTTTAGAAACCATCAGAATTTCCAAAAGGTTGGTGTATCATTAAGAGTTCCTACTGATGTTCCAAGAGACGTACAGTACAAGGTTTAGCATTTGTTGATAGTCAAATCTCTAATCTTTTAGAAACACACTTGGGGGTCCGAGTGGTCATCTTGTGTCACCAAAGCACATGTTGCTAGGGGATGGTTTCCCTCAAAAGAATGGCTGCTGTCCAGTGTGGCTCAGTGTGGGTTCCTCTTTGTGGGTTTCATTTACAGTGATGACATCAATGTCGGGTGGAGGCATGCAGTGCTTTCCGGTAAAAACTCACCACGTCTACTGTAAAGATCCCTGTGGTGGGTCTTCTATGTCTCTTTTCATGGAGGTGAAGTTTGGCTGATTGTGATTGTCTGAAGCAACTACAAGCCGTGTTGTCTGGCTTGAAGGCAAGGTTCCGGAATTGGGTTGACATCTAAATGCAAGAGCACCGGCCACCCACAGTCCATCTGAACTGAGTGTGCTGTAGGTATGGGTACTTGGTCTCTGTGAACACACACGTAGGCTACAGATAGGATCACTTTCTCATGAAAGGGTCGGTCAGTGTTGGATTTATAAAGGCCTTTGTAAGATTTATGGAAGTAAGGGAATGATCTTAGAATTGGTGTGTAGCCACACAGAGGGAAACTGCTTACTTGCCCTTCCAGATTTGCAGTAGTGTTTAACCGTGCTTTTCATGTAGTGCCATACCACACAGCTTTTGATGTGATGTGAAGCTGTAAAACTGCCAAAAGATCCTTTTAACATGAGACTGCTTAGTGTCCAAGAGAAAGGATTCCTTGATCAAGAGTACACGACGGTACGGTCCATTTGAGATGTGCGTAATGTCCCCTTAAGGGTGACGGATGCTAGGTAGCTAGCGACCCACTCACTGATTTTCTTTCAGTGCTCAAAAAACCAACAGCCCCACCAACTCAACAGCTGAGTTAATAGTCCTACCAACTCTCTTCGCAACCACTCAGAACAACATAAAGATGGGAATTTCTCAGTTGCTGTTGATGGGCGGTCTTTTATGGCATTGGCATGACCAATCCACTAGCTGTTGTGAATGCGTAACTCCTCCCCACCTCCACTTCATGCTGAAGAACTGACAAGCCATACTATCTGTAATCCAACAACTGTTTGGTTAAAACTTTTTGTGGCATTCGCTTCTTCCTCTGCGAATGCAAAGGAGCACATCGCAACAACACCAATTGTTGTCCATGATATTCACGATATTCACGATATTCACGTCCACATGGTGCTTCTGTTCTTATTTATGAGAACTTAATGACAATTGGCTGATGAGACGCTGCAGTAAGTGACAGAATCTGTGAGACATGTTTAAACAATTACAAAGTGAATGTAACAGAACCAACAGTAAGGAGTGATTTCAGCAGCAACAGATAAATGTGACATTCTGTTATTGAGGTGTTTCCAAGTTTATCATTGCATGGGCAGCTGGCTTAAAATGTTACAAATAGACTATATTCTTGGAATCAAACTAAAATATTCTCATTTCTGTCCATAACCGATGGTTGTTAAGTAGTTCTTTATGAACTGCAGTGCAAACTGAGCCACATAAACAAAAAGACTTCATTTAATTCATGCAATACCAGAGCTGAGACCAATCCATGCCTGTTCTCTGAATAACGGGTTGTTTAGTATGAAATACTGTGATTTGGTGACACTGCAGAAAACCCTGGATTCAATCCAAGGAGCACAGATCAACGCTGGGCTTCGTGACTCACACCGCTATGCTCAGAGAGAAGCCCGGTAAACACTTTAACTTCCTATTGAATGTGTTTTAATGACTAAAGATAGCCCTCACAAATAAACATAGTTGCCACATACTGTTAAAAGATGATGACAGTTCTTTTTTTGGTCTTAACAGGAAAAAACACATTTTTTTAAAAGTGATATGCCATCATACTCTGAGAATAAGCTGATGGAAACATGCCTTGCTTCTGTCTAGCCATTGAGATAATATCTGGCACTTGGCCCCATTCCCTCCTCCTCCTGGTTTTTAACAAGTGGGGGAAAAACAGAGTTACTGGAAGAGGGATCAGGGCATCCAAAAGAGTTAAACAACTCAGGATTTATGGGTCATCAAAGTGCGCGGGAACAGGCCAACCGCCACGTGGAGACCACAGCCAGGCAGACTCCCGCTGAGTGGATCACTGCTAAGCACTGAGTCACCTAGAGAGAGCAAGGGAGCCAGGGGCAGCCTACTCTGATGAGACTGGACGTCACATGCTGTGCATTATATATCCGAGTGTGTGAGTTTATGAGAGGCATTATAAGTGTGAACAAAACAAAAGGCATATTTAAAGTCAACATGAAATGAAAGTTTTGATGGTCTTTCCTTCTCTATTGTGACCTATATTCAAATGAAAAGGCTTCTCAAACAAGAAAAAAATGTAGGGCGAGATTTGATTTTTTTCCATTGGGAATTGATTGGATCATTGTGGTTTGCTATAGGTCGATCTCATGTGAGTGACAGGCTGTTAGTGCTTATAAGTACTAATAAACAGCCAACATGCTAGTAATACGCATGCTAAAAAGCAGCTACTTAATAGTGAATATGTGTTCCCTAATCTAAAGTGTTACCATACATTTTCCTTACCACTTGAATACACAAGTGTATACATCTTGAAGTTGGTATGAAACGGAAGTTGCGATAGTCTTTTCTTCCATATTGTGAAGTATATCCATGTGATACGGCTTCTGGAATGAGAAAAATGTGTGGCGGGATTTGATTTCGTCCTTCAGGAATTGATTGGATCGTAGGAAGTTGGGCATGGCTAATTAAATGGAGGCAGATCTGAATGCCAGTTTGCAGTCAGTCGTGGAGGATATAGTCCCACCCTCCGCCAAGACATATTTCATGAAGAGAACAGATCAAAGGTTAATGTTTTTGATTAAAGAAACGTTAACCTATTCCTTACCACTTGAATACACAAGTGTATACATCTTAAAGTTGGTATGAAACGGAAGTTGCGATAGTCTTTTCTTCCATATTTTGAAGTATATCCAAGTGATACGGCTTCTGGAATGAGAAAAATGTGTGGCGGGATTTGATTTTGTCCTTCAGGAATTGATTGGATCGTTGGAAGTTGAGCATGGCTAATTTAATGGAGGCAGATCTGAATGCCAGTTTGCAGTCAGTTGTGGAGGATATAGTCCCACCCTCCGCCGAGACACATTTCATGAAGAGAACAGATCAAAGGTTAACCTTTTTGATTAAAGATTACAGGGCATATGAATTTAAAAAAAATTATGTGAATGGATAAACCATTTTTAACAAGCACTGCAACATTCTGTAAAAAAAAAAAAAAAAGATTTCATGGTGACTTTAAGCATTTTTTTTTTTTTTTTTTGTGGAGTCATAGCATAGTGAATGACATATTATGACCTGAACTTAACCTTTCTTAGTCAAATTATCTGATATTTTAATGACACATATTCATGAGTGTCCTCTCTTTGATATTATTTCCATTTTTGTTTTTTGCATGTTGGTTGGTTGCAACATTTTTTTTAAAAAAAAATATAGAATTGTATAGATAGATTTATATAGATTAAAAAAAAAAATAATTTTGTCTAAGTGCTAATAATAAGATTTTGCCAAACTACTTAGACAACTTATTTTCAAGGCTTTTAATCTTTTAATAAGGCCTTGAAATGAAAACATGGGCATTATAGAAGAGATGTATTCAATTCATTGTATGTATAAACTGCATTTTTTAATATATTTTTTAATAAATTAATAAAGAGGACAACATGCTACGTCATCTCCCAACACCTACTGTAGGAACAAAAATATCTAAAGAAAATGTTTTTTTGACTCAGGCCCGTAAGCAACTACCTACAACATCTTAGTATTGTTGAGGCAACGCTTGCACTCACAAAATCTATGTATGTATATAATCTAGACAAACAAGTGTCTGATGCTTTTGGTACTACACTTGCCAAAGATCAGGCACACACGTTCAAATGTAATTAAAGACGCAATAAAATGGAAGTAGCAACAGTTCTATGATGTATATCCAAGAAAAACAAAAAAAATGTAGGGCAGAGACTTAATTCTATCCATCAGTTGTTAATTGTATTCTGGAGATGTGTGCATTGCACTCAAACATGAATGCAAGATTGTAGCCGATTGAGGGGTTTAAGCAGACTAAATGATTGAAGAAGCCGGCATACATCACCAGAGACAAGTCTGATGTTTTTCACGGAAGTCATCTTTACATATGACAGTGAAGTGATTTTCAGAAGAATCCTTGACTAAAAGAGATAACAATGACTAAAAATAAGAAAAATGGACATGGTCTATTAAGAATCCAGAGCTCATTCTGCTGGAAACTAAAAGGATTATTGTGGGGGGAAAAAAAAAAAAAAAAAAATTATTTCTCAGAACTTCTCCAAGTAAATTGTTTTTTCTTAGAACTTCAGTTACTGTATGTAGAGTAATGGTGGTCTGCACATCATGCTAACAAGTAGGTGTGGGATGAAGTTCTGAATTTGCATGTTAACCAAGTAAGATGTGGTTTAAAAAAAGGAGAACTGAAATGCAAGACATTTTCTAATCCAAAGAATAATAAAAATAAACAGAGAAGCAGTGCAACCTTTTTTGGGGGGCATTTCTGTCCACTGACGGGACATATTTATTGCATCACACTATGATGCATCCACTTTTCTTTCTGGCTTGACGCATTCTAATATGTGACTAATAATTGATCTTGTTGTTCTTTACAAGACTCACTATTGCTGTTTAAAAAAAATAAACAGGAAATATGAGTTATGACGCCAGAACTACTGAATCCAAGAGTGAAATGAGTAAGCCTCTTTAGAGATTACAATCAGTAGAGAAACCAGAAGAACCACATCCACAATTAACATGAGGTTGATGTCAGACTTGTGAAAATGTGAGGCAAATAAGTAGCCATATTCAATTAACATATACGTAGAACGCCAGACTGAACTCATGACAACAATCAGCAAAACAAACAATCTGTTTTAGTAAGAAATGACGCGAAACATCAAGAAATGCCTTCTCATAACTCTGATCTCACTTTTTTTCTCTTCTCATGTCAACATTAAAGCCCACAGTAGAATCACACTAGCTGAAAAAATTGTTTACAACCCATTCAAAACATACTACTTCAACTATGAATCATGCTTGTGGATCATATGTTACGGGCATATTATGACTGATGACTCAAAATCATTCGCACAGATGACTGTAGTAGCATGGCAAACTTGTAGGGGTATAGAAACATCTGGTTTTCTCAAACACAGTGTCATACAGTTTTAGCTTCAGGTGGACCACCAACAGACCATTAACAGACTACCTGATGTAGATTACACACAAAAATGTAAAATTGATCTGATTGGTGCATGGGTTTTCAATACAATTTGTGTTATCAATAAGTTTGTGGCATTTAAGTTACTCAAAGGCGGGTTTATATAGCACAATTTTTAATTCTTTCTTTGTTTTCTGTCTTATTACTCAAATAATAATACAACTTATGACTTCTGAAGAGATGGAAATCTAGACCACATACAAGGTGTACATGCATTTTCCATTTCCATTCTCTATCGTCAATGCAACCATTCGCTCTAGAATTTCCAATGAGAAGCCATTCTTTAGTCTATTACTGTTCTACAGGTGAACTGTGGTTTGTTTGTGAGTGTTATCTAAGTAAGCAGTTCTTGGCTAGAATAAGTTGCAAAGTGAACCAGATATCTAGTCAAAAGTTTCTTCTTTGTGAGACTAACTCAATGAATGTAGCATGCTGTTATAACAAAGAGTAAAGTGTTAGAGAACCTACCCAGGAAGTACTCCTAATGTTTGATGAGTCACAGATTTTGAGCACCAGGTATATCTGTTGCCGATAACTAACTCAATATGCCACATGATACATTTATTCTACTTAAACTGCCTGAACACATTTGGAGCACCGTTAGCTACATAAAAAAAGAGGATTAGGTGTAGGGGAGAGCAGGGCACAACCTAACGCCTTTTGACTTTCTCAGTTTGTGTAAATGTACTTAGGGTTCAGAGAATTTCTTTTGTTCCACATTAATTTCACATGTGTCTGGTACAAATATGTGGCTTTGTTTCATTAATACATTGTATACTTTTTTCTTTATTTACCCCGAAAGAAGGGAAGTGAAATGTGACAACATGCCCCATAGGTGGGGCACATTGTAACATGACCATACGACAGCTAAAAATGTTATCTGATTTAATTAAAAAAATATACATGACAAACTAAAATATTTTGTCAATAAAAGACAATTATTATTTTTTTTCATATAAAATAATGGCATTTTTTTAGAAATTCAAATTTAAATAATTTTGTGGTTTGACAGTGAACGCTCTCACAGAACACGCGATAAATAGACGAGTCAGTACAAATGCTGAACATTTCTTGAAATAATATTTTCTGGATGTTCAGGTTCTTCCTCTCAGTCTTTATTCACCTTTTTTCCATGGTTTCTCAACAGACATTCATAAAAGTTGATTATGCCAGTTGTATCATAACTGTATAGAATAGTATAGTTCTAATAGCGGGGCACATTGTAACGCAGTGTTACAACGAACCCTATCTGCGCAACTGGACTTTAAACCTGGTTAGTGTCTTCTGAAAGTTAGTGAAGCATTAAAGAACAACCCAAACTGCTAAACCAGAGACTGGAGATTAAAATAATATCAGATTCATCTAATTTTAAATAAACACAAAAAATATAGATGAAAAATTAGCGTAAGTAAGAAATTTACTTTTGCTATTGTTAAATAAATGTTCAGTGATATCTTCCAAATATTTCAGAATTTTGGCGCAATTTTTTCTCTATATATTGTCGATATGGCAACTAGTAAATATGCTAAGTTTCTTCATGCTAGTGCGTGTGGAAGTATTTAAACCACGTGTGTTACAACTAACCCCGCGTTAGTTTCGTGCCCTGCGCTCCCCTATAATGTTCTGATTTTCTTGAACTGTTACTTATAAACCTGCCAGACAGCACTTTTGATGAAAAACAACAATTTTAGGGACTGAACAAAACTAATATACTGTCTATATATTTTATCATATCTCATATAGAATCTGATTGGGGCTAATTCAGATGGAGGTGACATGAAACCTGTGGACAAACCCATTTGGGAAACATACTGTACCTCAAGCCTATATCATGCCTACATTGGCCCCACCAATAATTGTTGGCTGGGTACATATATACATACAACTACGACGACTGCAGTCTTACCGTGGTATCCGCAGCAGTGACCGCAGTGGTGGGAATGTGTTTAGGGGCCGTGTTTGTGGACTGACACACCACACAGCCCTGTGACCCCAAGGTGACAATGACTGAACCACAACCTTTGCTTAGCAGCTCCAGGCCTACTCGACTGGCATCCTCCACTGAGATAACAGACAGACCCGTCAACAGCTCTGCCTAAGAGGAACACCACAAGATAGAGGAAACAGTCATATTTATGCTAAAAACAGTTATGCTAAGAGCTAATATGCAACTACGCTAATATGTTTGTATTCTAAACCACGGTTACAGTTGCCAGAAACATACTCTATGTCTGTGAACTTAAACGTTTCTAGCTTTCAGCATTTATAAATCCGGTCTTTTTTATGCGCTTTGTTAAATAAAGAGGCGTTTTACTCAAGATGCCTTCAAAGGAGCGAGCAATAATGAGCTTAACCGATGTCCTTTGCATGTGCAGATTGATATCTTAAATTTTTTTATTATTCTTCTTCTCACTAACATTTAGATTTTAAATTGAATAAAACAACAACCAACAATAAAAAAAAAACTATCTAGCTTAGCTAATTTCCTTAAATGTCCATAGATATTGCCATCAGTTCATATTTCCGTTAACAATTTCTCCGACAAGCAGGTACAATGAGACCTGTTTTCCTGTTTGTTCATGTGACGTTTGGCATAAAGCCTATTAGACTAGGAATGAAACCACCCCTGTTAAGAAAAAAAAAACCTATAGGTATGTTTTGAAGCACTGAAGCTGGTTTGAGCTGGTTTATGCTGGCCCTTAGGTGGTCATGAGCTGGTTTAAGCTGGCTAAGTGCTGGTCCTAAGCTGGAGCTAGTTGCTTAGGACCAGCACTTGACCAGCTTAAACCAGCTCATGACCAGTTAAAGACCAGCATAAACCAGCTCAAACCAGCTAAAGACCAGCTCAAACCAGCTTCCATGCTTCAAAACATACCTAACCAGCATATGCTGTTTTTTTCAACAGGTACCATCGCCCTTTTGAGTACTGAAGTTTGCTACCACCACAGTAACACAAGAGTGTGTCTTAAATATATACAACGGGGTCATGTACTTAATACGTTGACCAGGCATTTGTGCCTACTGGACATTTATGAACCTGTGTAGAGTATGTTTCTGACTTATCACTCTTTATTGTTTACCTCTATGTGATAAAGTGGGCGAAATCCAGACATTCCAATAGGAATCGGCATGATCAGGAGTTTCATGTGAGGTGATGCATATTTTGTTCGTTTTGAAGTTGGTCACTTGAATTCGCCGTGCTGACCAACAGCTGCTTGGTTTGAAAGTGGCTTCTGTGTGAGCTGTGCTTTACACATTGCTGCGCTACATACAAAAGACAATGGACTTTTTTTTTTGCCCACAAAATTTTGCTAATGTTACCACAACATTTGCTGTATGTCACCAACCTTTATGCCATTCATGAATAACAAAGGGTATGAATAAGTGTGTAAAGCCTAAGATCAATCTGATCAAAGTGTCTTCTACCTGGAAAAATTTTGTGTTGGCATTATCAGTTTGTTTAGGTTCGCTACTGCAGGTGCAAAGAATAACCCCCACTCAGGCCCACCAAACGAGTGGAGATAGCACTGAAAGATCAGGGCAATAAGTATCCCCTTTGTATTTGTGTACTTTAAGCTTTGCCATCAATCTTTCCTAGCTGGCTGCCAAAACAGAAAAGCGCACACATTACTCATCAATGTGTGGTTATCTACTTCTGTAAACTGCTGATGATTCATCGTTCACTCTTGCAACTGAAGTCGTCGGGTGAGAGCCAAGCGTTCACACGAATGCGTGCGCTGGGACGAAAGTTGAATCTAAGGGGTTGATTTGTACTGAGGGCTCTCACTTTTAAGTCCCACCTGTACATTTTTCCCCCTCCAACCTCCCAGCCACATCAAAGCTGCCCTGACGGAGCACTCTGGTTCAAACTCTCAGTCACGCTGGAGCTTTCGCCCCAGGCCATACTGACACACCATCTGTGCATCTGCCTGCCTGGTCGTTGCTGCTTTAACTTTACTGTTTCCCATCAATCCAAGCCCTTGTCTGTCATCTTGCCCTGCCACGATGTGAAAAAGGGCGGCCTCAAACATAACAGTTACTGTAAGACACAGCAGCCAACCCCATAATTTCTTGCACTTGGCAGGTAGGTGACTTTTCAAGCTGTTGTATTTCATTTCTAGTATGCAGGTCATGACCAGGCAAGATAACTGAGCTGTTGTTTTACTCTAGTAACCTGCTTTAACAAACCTGAAAACCTACAGGCAAAAAAGGTTCTACAGGTTAATGCAGTCAAAATGCAAATTTGGGTTCAAATTTAATGTCAGCTTGCTTTTTGGATTTTGTATTTTAATGTTCATTTATAATGACATCTAAAAATGCAATATGCTAGCAGTTATCGTCGTTCTAAATACCGCTTTTAACCCCGGGTAAAGGAACGTTTCACGCTTGTAATTTAGAAGCAGTGTTAGCACCGCTTTTTATCTGGGGTTATGAAACCACTTTTGTGATGTTAACCCTGTATTGTGGTGCTGAACTTGTACAGTGTGAAACGATGCAGACAACCAATCGCGTACTCATATTTGCCTGCTTTGGACAGTCACGGAAACACTGCGCATTGTATATAAACATTAAATTCAGCGTTTGAGAGGAAAAAAGTCAAATTCTGACAGAAAACGCAACAATCTGAGTGAAGAAGAGACCGTTTTATTCTTACCTTTATAGACCAAAATGTCCATTCAGTATAAACTCTGTTTAGTACAGTCGGCATTACGAGAATGCGCAATGCTAATGCTATTTAAAAAGGTTGTGTGCTGCATTCCAATCAATGACATTGACACCGCAAATATGCAAATAAGAACGTTAACCCAGGGTTTAGGAATGTATAATGTGAAACGTCAGCTTATGAATACCCAGGATTAATTGTTAACCCCTGGTAAATTATGAGCAGTGTGAAATGTAAAGCAAGATAACCCAGGATTCCGTTTACCCGGGGTTTAGAATGACCCAGGGTTAACTATTTAAACTATGAAAAGTCCTATAGTGACACACTAAATCATTCTGAACATCTTAGAATATCAACGCCCTGGCAATCACCCATAGCAATGCTGAGCAAACTGAAAAGTCCATTTGTTTGTGTGATATTTTCTTTATGTAAAATGACTGATATTGTTTTTCACCTCAGTCTCATTGCAGCAGAAAACATCAGATGCTTTGTAGAAATCAGAATGCAGGTCTGCAATAGCAGGAGCTGGATTAAAAATGGTCTTCACTGTAAGAAACAGAGAAAATATTATTCACACATTGCGTTATTTAAGGAAATGTATTTTCTTAGAACAAAGAGAAATGCAAGCAAAGCAAAAATGCAAAGATCAAGGTAAAGAATTTCTATGTCAAATTATTGTTATGAGTTACAATAATTGGTGTGCACGCAGACACAGCTCAGTCACAGATACTGACACACAGCAGTTCACGTCAGACAGCAGTCAGTATGAAACTCGACCTTTGAGCTACTTGCATTCATTTGATTTGACATAAACTTCTTTACTTTGCTCCATTCTCAACACAACCATAGTTTTATAACAGCGTCAATACTTGGGTAACAACCCTTTATCTCTTTCTTTCTCTCAGACCTAAACTTCTATGTTCTGTAAAACCCAACCACATAGGAAGTGACTATAACCAAGGCACTATCTCCTTACTTCCTGTCGGTGAGGGGATTTCTCACTTGTGAGCTTAGTAAACAACGCATTTTATAAGGTGGGTTATTTATTATGTCATAAAGAGCATTTCTGCTGAATAATTTCTTGCAGGTTTGAACATTGTCCTTACTATACAGAAAAAGACTTGCTCATACTGGCTGTAAGAATTGTCATGTCTTTGCTGCTTATGAATTTATGTTAAAGAGGGCTGTTGTGAGTAAACATTTCCTCCCATACAACATCTGAAATTCACTTTCTAAATGATAAGTCATTCTTTAGCCGTACACATGAACAAATTCCTGTGCTCTAAAAATAAATTTCACATCTAAAAGTTTATGTTTGAACTGAAAGTTTCATATTTCATATTTTGAATAATGTCCTATAGCTGGTATTTTATACAATGAATAGTGACTGTCAAGCTCCAAAGAAGACAAAAAAGAACCATGAAAGTACAATAAAGTAGTTCATATGACTTGTATGCTATATTCAGAAATTCTGAGAAGCATTCAGAGAAACAGACTGAAATGACAGTGTTATTTACTGTAAATATATATTTTTTTTGTGTGTGTGTATGTGTCCTTGTTGGAGCTTTGCTGTCTTTAAGTACTGACAGAATTTTCATTTTCTGGGTGAACTGTCTCCTTAATGAAAGTAAGAGTGTTTTAGGAATAGGCAGTGAGCCCCTCTTGAGTGATCTAAAGAGAAATCAATATGCACTTGTGAAGTGGACAACGTAATATAGAAGAGGAGGGAAATAATGTGGAAAAATAACGGCAAAACTAACGAGTAGCCACATGAGATGAATGAATGAGTCATGCGAAACCTCACTGCTCATAGATGCTTTAAAAAGCTCTAAATGAAAAACAACAGAAACACAAGTTAAATGTGAGCTAAATTCATGCTAGAGTGAACAAACATCCCTTCAGTAGCCAATCTAAAGTATGAAATTAAATGTTAGCTACATATTAGCTTTGAAGTTAACTGAAATTAACTACACTTGAGGAGAGAATCAAAGCTGGATGGCCCTTATATTCATTTATTTAAAAATGTGGTTAGGAAAACGGTTCTCGGATTCTTCTACAGTGAGCCTGTGGGGGTGGCATGTGCGTAATCCAAGCCTTGAGCTCCGGCTAAGTGCTATTTGCGCACGTCATTGTCTGATGAATTCATCCCAAGTGATAGGCACATAATCTGGGCTAATGGCCTGTCTCTTAACACTTAATATGGCCCGCTAACGGGCTAAACAGCATGTATCTGGGAAGTTCTGAGGTGGTGAATGTGAATATCGGGGTGCGTTGGTGTGGTGGTGGTGGTGGGGGGGGGGGGGGATGTATCCATCTGTGTCATCCATCTGTGGAATAAGCTCGTTGCATCATTGTGCATCTCCATGACAAGGATGAACGATGTCTCTGATCAGCGGGGACCTGAACATACAAGGTGCTAATGATATCTGCGACACAGCCGGTTGTGTTATTTTCACAGGAGGGCAAAGTCGTGCTTTACTCTCACCAATCATTCGGTATAAGGAACTAAAAATAGTTTTTAGAAAGTGGAAGTGAAAAGGAAATAAACTATTGTTGTTAAATGATTATGCTAGCACTCACACAAACCATTTGGTGATTAAACAAAGATAGGACCCCAGCAGTGTGACACAAGTGATTTTATGAAAGATGTGGACCGTAATGAAGGGGAAGACCGTAACTGGAAACTGAATTGTGATACATTACCTGCCTACATACAGTATACTTCCATAAAGTATATTCTGCTTTATCCACATACATACAGTATGCTCATGTAAAGCGATATATACTATATAGTAAATATAAACTTCAACATTGCTTGTATCATTGTAAAATGTAAACTATATTTTCAACCAGCTCTAATCTGCTAAATGCGATTATAAGGCATTAAATAATAACATATAAACATTAACATCACGATTTTCATTAAAGATCCTTGTGCATTAAGATATTTGACTTTACAGGAAGTGGGGTGAGACAATCAAGTACATTGAGATGAAGCAAAGATGCGTAAACTGACCGTGGTTCTCTTTGGCCATTCTCAAGGCCTGCAGTGATGCATCTGGGTTGATCTCAAGCTGGCAAATGAGCACCTTGGCATTTACGATGACAGACTGTGCCCGCTGTAGCTCCTCTTGCCCCAGAAGCATATTAGCACCAGCGACAATCACTATGGCATTCTCCCCTGTCAATACAATATATTAACCGTGACCACAAGATGCTTATAAGCCTTTAAGGAGACATTACTGTTAATTAGACTAAAACATAATTTTTAAATATTCAAAAAAATATATGAATGCCATTGCATATCATGTATTATTTTAAAGAAAGAGAAGAAACATTCTTTAAAAAAAGAAGTTTTTGTTTTAGGTTTTAAGTAATAAAACAATACATTTCATATACTGTTGAAAATTAAGACAAAGTATTTGGTCATTTTTGTCCAATGTAATGAACTAAAAAGACCTTGGGAACTTTTGTTCTGTCTGAACGTGTTTTCAGATGCCACTTTGATATTTTGTTATCTAATCAAAGTGTGCAAATATGTTTTAGTGCCATGGATAGGAGACAATTTACACATCCAGACATGTACGAAATTCTCTCGGTATTGTGCCACGAACAGTCAGACACATATAAAGAGCTGTTATAAGCATTCAAAAACCGCACTGCAGAGTCAGGAGATATTATCAAAGCTTTTTCCTCATTTCAGCTTCCTTGTTAGCTTGCGAGATAATCGTTCAAATTCACATTGCTGTGATATTCACACAGGAAGCTGGGACACCGAAAGTAGGTTGTTATGGTGATCATTACGCCAATCTGAGCTCTTCCTGGAGTGCTCACTTTGGTGACAGTAGACTGCCACGAGGCTTGGCACTTATGCTGGATCACTAAACCATGACATTTACAATGCAGCAGGCCTTACATTCAGAGGCAGGCTGGTTATGTCACCTTTCTTTAAGTCCAAGTAGTGCTACATTAAACTGGGTCTAAAATAACCCTGTGTAGGTGAGGTGGTCACAGGTAGAGAACTTCTTACTCATCTATGTCTCATTCAGAAGAGTACTTAGCTGTGTTTATGTTATTTTAGGGGCTTTTAAAAATCAGGGATGCAGCAAGGCTCGGTACTCAGACCAATTTAATTTTACCTGTGTCATTTACAATGATAGAGGCAGCTCCAGTTGCAGCATTTTCAGTCTGTTCTGCATAGGCTAAGAGAGAGAGAGAGAGAGAGAGAGAGAGAGATGTGGATAACCTAAATTGCTTACAGTATACAAAACTGAACTGAACAAATCAGAATGTCCATATAAAATCTTTTATAAATTATGACAATAGAGGCAGCACATATGCAGACTTACAAACAATGTTGGGGAAGCAATTTTAAAATTGTAGCTTGCCAAACTACAGGTTACTGATAATATAAAATATCTAACAACTGATAAATAATACAGCTGAAATAAATAATACAGTTGATCAATTCAGCACAAAACCTAATATGCTAAACTACAAACAAAATGTAGATAACTACAAAAAGGGACAATATATTTTAAATCATGTCATTATCAAATTGCAAAATGCATAACAGGGACACAAATAAACCGCAAAAACAATCATGTTCATACTCTGTATTTTTTTTCTTGCTTTCAAGTAAAAATATCTTAACATCTTTAAAGCAAGATTTTTTTTTTGATGTTTGTCACTGTTCATCATTGTGCAAGCAATGAAATCAGATCTGTTTGTTCGGACAGCGTAATCAATATCTGATATATCTACATTGGCTGCTAGTAATAATGACGGAGACGCTGCTTCTGCTTACGACCATGGCATCTCATAGTGCTGAACTCTTATCAAGGTCAATGTGACGACATAAATATTGGAGGCATTACTGTATTTTACACACTCATACATATGAATGTCAGATTTATTCAGTTATTTGACGTTCACAGAACATATATTTTTGTTAAAATATGAAAAAGTCACAAAAAAATGTGTAAATTCGGACACAGCTAGAGGCACTATTGCACACTTTGTACTGTATTAAAGGGGACCTATTATGCAAAATTCGCTTTTGGATAGTGTTGGATAGGCTATAAATGTGTGTTGGCAGTGTGTGTACACAACCACCCTATAATGATAAAAATCCAACTACTCCTTTTTTTTAATCCCCATAAATCATAAGCAGTGTCTCAGAACAAGCCATTTGCAGGTTCCTGGCAGTGTGACGTCACATTAGCCACAGGCCCCTGCCCACGAATGTTGACAGACACTGCCGTTTTAACATAGAACCACCCTGAGCGAGTTCACAGCCAGTTTACACAGTCCGCCACTGCTCCCAAGCGTTTTCTGTGTTCTGTAGCTGAATGTATTAATCCACATAGCTCTCTCCATTTCCTCCCGAAATCTAAGCCGCTGAAGACGAGGTGGATTAATTTTGTTTTCGAAGAAAATGCTCCCTCAACTCTACCGAAATTTGTTTATGTCTGCGCGAATTGTTTCACACCGGACTGCTTTGTGAACGAATGTCAATACAAAAGGACAATACAAAACAGAGGTGGTGCTAAAAAGTTGTTACTCAAGGATAGATCAGTAAACTGTTCGTGATCCAGCTTACAGTCTCCAGAGTGATACTGGATACGGCAGTAATGAAGGTGAGAGCACTTTGTTACAGTTCATCTGAGTTGATTTACGGATATAAAGTTTACCGGTTTATTGAGCACCACCTGAAAAGGCATAAGGTCTTTATATATTTGTTTACTGTTAGTTGTAACAAGTGTTTCTGTGTAATTCGCAATGTATGTTGATGATAATGTAAGAGAGAAGAGAGAGAATTTATGGATAATATTTTAATGCACACTTGCACTGTTTTATTAAGCTCTTACAGAAATTTTCTAGAGTGAAAATGGACGCTTCATCTTTTGTGTGAAGTACAATAAACTCATCTCATCTGTTAAGTTTTGGCCATCATTCGGATGGGGTCCGGTACAACAGGCATGTACTAATTTAGTGGAAGAAGACAATAAAAGTTATAACCGTAATTGAACTAAACTATACCTGTTCTATCTCCATGCAGCATGTATTTGCAGTTTCTGACATAATGCGTCCTGACTGACTCCTGACACCGGAGAATCAGCTCTTGAAGCCCTGCCCTCTTAGGCTGAGCGCAGCAGCTCATTTGCATTTAAAGGGCACACACTGAAACGGCGTGTTTTTGCTCAACCCCAAAAAGTGGCAATTTTAACATGTTATAAAAAATATCTGTGTGGTATTTTGAGCTAAAACTTCACATACACACTCTGGGGACATCAGAGACTTATTTTATATCTTGTAAAATGGGGCATAATAGGTCCCCTTTAAGTTACACACATACTGCAACCCAAATAATGGAGAAAAAAACTACTTCAAATACAATCTTATTCATAATTACTTCATACCAACATTATTTGAATTTGATTTCAAACCACCTACTAATTTGTATTGTCAGGTTTTTTAAAAAAAATCATAATTTTTTTCTTTTCCAATTATGAAAAACTAAAAAGATTTGAGTTGCATACACAAAAAATATTTTATTTTATTTTTATTTTTTGCTGCCTGTCTGTACATAGCCATAGATGTGAAACAATGTGAAAGCACAGTTTGGCCATTACCAGTCGATATGCCATTATTTTTGAAGTTTTGAATGTAGTCGTTCCCAAAAACGTCTCTGCCGACCTGAAGAGAAAAAGCAACCAAAGATGAAAAGCGGAACTTGAGATGATATTTTCTAGAAACTCGCTGACCGGCCAAAGTTCTGCATTGCTATATCAGGCCAAGCCTTCCAGATATAGCACCCCCAAACAAACGCCTCCACTCTACAAATACAACTTTAATCTCCCCCTCTCTCTTTTTCTCTTCCTCTCTATGAGACATTCAATGTTGAGGTAGAGGGCAAAAGGGTTCCTTTTTTCCCAGCTGGGTCTGCTTTTATCCCACACTGGTAAAGACATGCCAAGGATGGGGTCCTAAGCCCCAGCAGTGGAGACCCTTCACTACCTGGCCTTCTGTCTTTGAAGTATGATCTCTCTTTGAATGTTTCTGAAAGCATAGAAGTCTATTTTTACACACTGCATACGCTTCGGTATTGATTGGGGTCTTTGCACTGACAAAATGAAGAGCTTCATTACTCTTGTGCGGTTAAATGCTGAAATACATGAATTGCTCTGGTATCAACCTAAACTTTTTGAGTCTATGTGTACTTCAGGCTATATTCAGTTATTTAGGATGTTCAGAAAAGCAAACCGTATTGGGTACCTTGCACACCATGGCAGTCTTGGCCCCCATTCGTGCAGCTTGGACACACTGATTGGCCCCTTTACCACCAAAACCGATAAAGAACTTGTGTCCGTGTATCGTCTCTCCAGCCTTGGGAAGTCGAGGTGCCTGACTAACAGAAATACATATGGAACCCACATTTAATTGTACATAAAGGTAGTTGACACCATATTGAAATTCATTATTTACTTACACATGTCATTCTTAACCTATATGCAGTTTTTTTTTTTTTTTGTTGTGAGTGTAACACAAAAGAACATAATTTGAAAAATGGCTCAATGTTTTTGTCCATATAATGAAAGCCAATGGGGTCCAATTATGACATTATATGGACAAACACTGAAAATCAACCCTATCCACCAAAAAGTAGAAGTACTGTATATTCAAGTAAAATTGATGAATTGATGAAATTCAGAGAAATTCAAAGTAGATTTCCCCTAATTTTTAATACACAAAGTTTGTAAATCAACCTGTTCATTTGTCTTAATTTTAAAGCAATTGTTGAATTAATGCATTGTGAGTGTTCAATCGTAGCACTTTGTTTTCAAAGGGATTACAGATGGTCCATTCAGTCAGTTCTAAAAAGTCCATATTGTTTGAATGAAAGGGACTTTTACTGGAAACATGCTATGTTTGTGAGCTGTAAATGAAAATAATATGACATGACATCCTGAACCCTTCTAAATCTAAGGCAGGTGCCCTGAACTCCCTAAAAAGCTAATTGCTGTGCTGCTTAGTGCGTGACATTTCAGAGCAGGGTCCATCAGCCTTTCACCCGAGCAGAACTAGCAGCTATTACTCATTCTATTGAACAACAGAAAAAAAAAAACAATCCCAGACATCTAGTTACGGTCTGGCCCCAGTCCAAGTCTCCGGGAGCCCATGTTTATGTGATGGCAGAATGAGCCGATAAAGTTGTTTTTCACATGTGTGTTGTTTGTGTGGTGTGGTTAAGAGAGGGAATATTACAGGAAGTCAATGCAGATGAAAGATACTGCCGAGATTTCGGTAAAGTGAGCGGTAAGTGAAGATATTTCAGCTTGTTGTTTATGATGTTTTTGATGAACTGTGGTAAATGATGTTGATAAAGAAAAAACCTGAACAACTTAAAATAAAGAACTAATGGGGGGAAATTATATACTTAAAGCAACCATAAGGCATATTTTCCCCACATTTTCAAAAAAAAAAAAAAAAAAAAATCTTAACTGAATTTTGCATGAGTACTCTGTTTAACTGAGTAATGGATTAATATATTATAAATGATAAATAATGAAAGAATGTATAATAAATAAATGAATTGTTGCTTGTCAAAAAAAACTTTGGAAATGAGGAAGACAATGAAGAAGGTTAAGTAAAACACTACTATTGCAGTCTAATTTAGTAATAACTTCACATCTGTTATACTTTTACCACAAACAATGCTCTTGGTTTATCAAAGAAAAAGAAAATTGTAATTATGACCGCACAACTGCACTGAACTTTCTATTTGCACAGATTGAACTGGACAGCCAATAGGAATGTGCAAAGTCCATATAAGGCGAGTCATTTCAGTCGGCGGCCATTTTTGAAATGCCTCTCAGGCAGCTATTTCAGTCATGCAAGTACAGATCCTATATCTCTTTGAATGGGGAAACATTAAATTCAAGTTGTTCACCAAGTTTACGATTAAATTTCATATTTGAAACAATGAAATCTGACAACTGTCTCATAAATCTTGTTTCTAAACACTCAAATCATGACAAAAAAAAAAAAAAAAAGCAATTTGATCATTTATTTAGAAGGCAGGATTTTTATGCCATATTGCACGTTGCACTAAAAGTCTTTAGTGTGGATGCTCTATTTCACAACTTGTCCACCTAACCAGCACTCTAAGGTTGTCTGATTGAGTCATCGTCTGCGTCGAAGGTTATAGACAGTCTGGCCTCACCTTAACACCTCGCTTATAGTTCCTCTATTGTTTTATGAGCAATACTCATTTTCCCACAAACGCAGTTCTGATACAAATGCTGTGACTTTCCTGTGCCAAGAGGAAACACAACAGGTGTTTTGTGACGTAGGCTGTGGTTCAAGCAGATGTTTACTATTTTATAAAGGCAGGACCTAAAACAGCCTGCATGAGTAATAGTATGTGCTGTACATTGTGGTCCATGGGGCAATAAAGGAGCAAGTATTTGTTTATAACAAAAAAATTAATAATAATTCACGTTTTTTGTGGTATGACAGTCCCATGTTTTTTGACATGGTAATATCATAGTATTGTTAAAGTACTTTGGAATATCATGTAAATACCATGTTATATAATTATGGTGATTGACTATAATAAACATACTTTAAGGCAAGACATTACAAGCAAAACCATTGTTTTTTCAAGCACTGGTCAATTTTAAATTCTGGGCTATTTTGCTTTCATAACTTGTCTTCTTTCAGACTACTGGAAAGACGACATCCAAAATGCACGTTTAAGTGTTTATTAAGATATCTTTAAATGCTGTTTTCTCAAAATGAACATTTTCTCATAGCCCGAGCCAAAAATTTCCACGTTAGTAGCACTTACATGCAGCAAACTTTCAAACTTTAAAGTTTTATTATATATATATATATATATATATATATATATATATATATATATATATACACAGTATCTCACAGAAGTGAGTACACCCCTCACGTTTTTGTAAATATTTTATTATATCTTTTTATGTGACAACACTGAAGAAATGACACTTTGCTACAATGTAAAGTAGTGAGTGTACAGCTTGTATAACAGTGTAAATTTGCTGTCCCCTCAAAATAACTCAACATACAGCCATTAATGTCTAAACCGCTGGCCACAAAAGTGAGTACACCCCTAAGTGAAAATGTCCAAATTGGGCCCAAAGTGTCAATATTTTGTGTGGCCACCATTATTTTCCAGCACTGCCTTAACCCTCTTGGGCATGGAGTTCACCAGAGCTTCACAGGTTGCCACTGGAGTCCTCTTCCACTCCTCCATGACGACATCACGGAGCTGGTGGATGTTAGAGACCTTGCGCTCCTCCACCTTCCGTTTGAGGATGCCCCACAGATGCTAGTCCATCACCTTTAACCTCAGCTTCTTTAGCGAGGCAGTGGTCGTCTTGGAGGTGTGTGTGTTTGGGGTCATTATCATGTTGGAATACTGCCCTGCGGCAGTCTCCAAAGGGAGGGGATCATGCTCTGCTTCAGTATGTCACAGTACATGTTGGCATTCATAGTTCCCTCAATGAACTGTAGCTTCCCAGTGCTTGACTGTAGGCAAGACACACTTGTCTTTGTACTCCTCACCTGGTTGCCGCCACACATGCTTGACACCATCTGAACCAAATAAGTTTATCTTGGTCTCATCAGACCACAGGACATGGTTCCAGTAATCCATGTCCTTAGTCTGCTTGTCTTCAGCAAATTGTTTGCGGGCTTTCTTGTGCATCATCTTTAGAAGAGGCTTCCTTCTGGGATGACAGCCATGCAGACCAATTTGATGCAGTGTGGTCTGAGCACTGACAGGCTGACCCCCCACCCCTTCAACCTCTGCAGCTATGCTGGCAGCACTTATACGTCTATTTCCCAAACACAACCTCTGGATACGATGCTGAGCACGTGCACTCAACTTCTTTGGTTGACCATGACGAGGCCAGTTCTGAGTGGAACCTGTCCTGTTAAACTGCTGTATGGTCTTGGCCACCATGCTGCAGCTCAGTTTCAGGGCCTTGGCAATCTTCTTATAGCCTATACCATCTTTATGTAGAGCAACAATTCTTTTTTTCAGATCCCCAGATAGTTCTTTGCCATGAGGTGCCATGTTGAACTTCCAGTGACCAGTATGAGAGAGTGAGAGCGATAACACCAAATTTAACACACCTGCTCCCCATTTACACCTGAGACCTTGTAACACTAACAAGTCACATGACACCGAGGAGAGAAAATGGCTAATTGGGCCCAATTTGGACATTTTCACTTAGGGGTGTACTCACTTTTGTGGCCAGCGGTTTAGACATTAATGGTTGTGTGTTTAGTTATTTTGAGGGGACAGCAAATTTACACTGTTATACAAGCTGTACACTCACTACTTTACATTGTAGCAAAGTGTCATTTCTTCAGTGTTGTCACATGAAAAGATATAATAAAATATTTACAAAACTGTGAGGGGTGTACTCACTTCTGTGAGATACTGTTATATATGTAAAGAAATCCAGAATCTGCTCTGTAAATACCTTTAACTCTAATATGTCAACAAAATGAAATTAATTTTGAACCTAGCTTTAACCAGATTGCTGGAGGTTTATGCAAATTAGTGTATATTTAATTAGTAAACACACATTAAACACAACATTCAAAAAATTTGTATTACAAAACAATTATCTTCATGTACTGTTAAAGGTACATGAACCCTAGTTAAAGGGTTAGTTCACATAAAAATGTCTTTCTGTCCCTCCATAGACAGCTACGCAACTGACACTTTGATGCTTCAAAAAGTTCATAAATAGATTGTAAAACTAATCCATAAGAATTGAGCGGTTTAGTCACTTTGATCGCTTTATATGATGAATAGATTTAATTTAGGTTTTTATTCACATATAAACATTGATCAGTAAATATAAACAGAAGCTCAACCTCACCTGAATGACGCACGTGAACAAACCTCTTGCGGAAGCTCAAATGTGCTGCGTACGCGTAACACACGCACATCAAGTAAACATGATTGAGCATCTGTTTATCACAACTGATGTATGAGCTGATGAATGACATTACATGAGGGTGAATAATAAAAGACAGAATTTTCGTTTTTGGGTGAACTATCCCTTTAAAATATTTACCCTATTCACCTGTAGTGTGTTGCCTTAAATAAATATACTTTATACTTCCAAAAAGATATAAATATGTAGCCTAAGTGAAGGATAAACAAAAATACTAAACTCAAATACAGCACTATTTATTTATTTTTTTTTTTGGTGAATATTATTCTTTGAGTGCTATGATATTTATCAAAGTAACATGGTATTATCTATATTACAAAAACGGCCCAGTTTGAACCAAAGATAAAGTGCCTGAAGTTAATTGTTATGTGAATATTTGAGAGCCCACCCAAGAGTATGCAGAACTTATGTGTGCCACATGCACACTCTTGACTAACATCATATAGCAAGTGAAAGATACTGACGGCTCCAGTGAAAGCAAACCAATCGGTTCAAATTGTAATCAGCAGGTGGCACTGTCTGGCTTCATCACAAACACAAATGTTCCACACGAGACACGTTTCAAAGTGTCTGATTCCATTTGACTGTCACAAACACAAGCCACATAGAAAACTGGATTTTACACTTCAAAGTCATGCATAGCACTTTGATGGGTGAAATGTGTCAGCCACTCTCCAAAAAACAAACACATACTTCCCATCAGAACTATTGCTTAATTGATGCAATCTCTTCTGTTCAAAGGCCAACATTGATGACTGGATTTTTAAATGGTAACATATATGAGCAATTGGAACTTTTGTCTTCAATAAGGTGTTTGTTTTGATCACTTTGGGTATGACAAAGAAAGAAATGAATATTATTTAGTTATGTGTGGAAAGAAAATTTTACCTCTGGATAACCTAGCTCTTTGAGAAACATTTTCTCTTCTGAACAAACACCTAACCTGAATTATTAAAATTTGGCATACCTTGTCCTACCCCAATTGTGATACCTCAAATAATAAGGGTTGGCTATGTTTTTTTTTATAAACAATTGGACCTTTGTTTAAAAGAAATACCCCATAAACATTAAAGGAGGGCCCCAAGAAATAGGGATTAGTATAACATAGAGACTTGGGGGATATTTATAATATATATACACTATACTGTTCAAATGTTTGGGGTCAGCAATCATTACTTTTATGCAAAAATGATACATTAAATTGATTAAAACATTAGTTACAAAAAAAATAAATAAATAAACTTTCAATTCATCAAATAATCCTGAAAACAAATGTAAGAAACACCAAATCAGCATATTAGAATGACTTCTGAAAGATCATGTGACACTGAAAACTGGAGTAATGATGCTTTGCCATCACAGGAATAAATTACACAGTAAAAATAAAAACTCAGGGTGTACACAAGGTGAAAGTTTACTACCAGTTTGCACAGCTGCAAGTTAAGGCCGTGTTCTAGTCAAAAAGTACACCTGAGCTGGAAATACTGCAGCCAGTATGACTAGGACACACTTGACGCTGAAAAAAAAATTTGCCGACGGCAAATGTGACCAGTGAGCAGTGAATCAGTTCCCTAGGGAAATATTAATAATAGACAGAGCTGGCAGAACAGAAGGCAGTTCCCCAAATCTGCCTTTGTTGGACCTTATTTGGTTCCTGCTGGAAGGACTAATTCCTTTATGAGTTATTTTAAAATCTTAAAGTCTGCCTTCTGCAAGTGGAATATGTTCCACAAGCATAGTGATTTGTCACATGAGCATGAAATCATCATTTAAAATGATATATGAGGTCTCAGCTTTAAGTAGATTTGTTTTGCTATACAATGCGCAAAGCGATTAATGTAAATTTCAAGTTAAGCATGAAATTGAACCTGAGGACAGTATTTTTATGATATATTTTTCATAACTCTTTCAGAGTCAGGAATTTATTTTTATTAAGGTGTTATTAAAGAGTGTCTGGGTCCCTATAACTTTTTAGAGGCACATGAACATGATTTTTGTTTTATGAAGGCATTTTTTTTTTCCTAATCATGCATTTAATTTATGTTAAACTATCGAATTTTTTTAAATAAATTATCTAAAATGTATCTGAAAATGGCTGTCAAATCGAATGTACAAAAAAATGTATTTGTAAATAATGCACAATATCATAATTGCTTTTCTAGAATACATACAGTAAGATTACATGGATCTCTATTGTTCATTGTCACTGTAGATTTTGCTGCAATCACTGCTTTTTTTCCCTTTTTTGTTCATCAGAACAGAGGAATGCATTACAAAGGCAGTTTTGCCCCCGCATTTTAAACACGTGGCACATATTTGCCCCAGGCCTGGTTCTCTATGACATGGAAATCCTTTGATGACTTACCTTACTAAGTCGGTCATACAAGAACCCACCACTACAACACTCACGTCTTCAGGCATGACCTAATAACATTAATAATAATGAAAAAAACAAAACAAAAAACAACATTTAGACTGAATATTAAAAAATTACAACATCAGACATTATTTAAATTAATTTCTAACAAAATGTTGAGATTAAATTTCGGAGAGCAACAATTAGATGGTTAAATATTTGTAGTTATGCTCCACATTGAACATGCCTACTCTAATGTGGATGATTATTTCAGGACTGGATCATGTGATTGACAACAACCATGGAAATCCTTCATTAATTCAATCCCTTGCGTGTAGGCAACGTATGTGAATAGTAGAGTGTTAATCTGCTCAAATCTCCCAGCAGGCCTCAGGGGACTGTAAAAGCCTGCCGCTGGCTAAGGAACAGCCTACATTTTCTCAAAATAACTGAAGTCCAGGCTGCATTTTCTGCATACTTAGATTCAAATCAGTCTTAATGGCTTGAAGTGTTTTGCTGACACTTTGATATATATGATCCTCACTGCACGATAAAACGAACAAAGACGGTTATGTGTGAAAGAAAGAATTTAGTCATTTAATATACGTATGGATGTAATATTTTATATGTGATGCAATATGTCAAATTCAGTCAGAATAATTTGACAATTATCTGACAAATTATAAGTTATTAGTCCTGTTCTTGCAGCCCCAAAATGTTTAGTGTTGGGAATAATAATATCCAGTTAGGTTAGTAAAATCTTGTTAGAGGAGTTAAGAAGTGTATTTTATTTACAATCAGAGACATTATGTGAAAAATGATTTTTACAAAACTGTGTTATCTAGGCTGGTTTAGCTGGTCAGTGGTTGTGATCAAAGTCTACTAATTTTTTTGCACCGTCCCTAATGTCTGTGAAAAAAATATTTCTGAAACTGTAAACAACACAGATTATTGAAGATTACTGATGTACGTTTTACAATAAAATATTTCAGTTTTCTACTTTTAAATTTCTCTATTAATTCAATGTGTTACTTGCCGTTTCTTTGTAATTGTTTGTGAAATGTATGTTTTTCAGTGTATGGGATATAGTTGATTAATCGTCTTATTCACAAGAATTCATGCAATTTCACATTAAATAATTTTAAGTGTATAATTAATTAGCATTTGAAAACATTTGGTACATTATAATATTTTACATTTTACCTACTTGTCCACTGAGTAAAGCGATTTCTAATTTGCCAAAGCAGCACTTTGTACGTGTTGTCTATTTGACAGCACAGAAACACATGTGACGAGACAGAAGACCATTTGAGCTGTCCGAGTATTCTCCTGTCTTTAAAAATAAAGATTTATGCTTTTAAAACGCGCCGAAACATTGTTATCATGTAGAAAATGTAGCTATGTCTAATAAATTATACTACGGAACACATGCACATATTATTCACGTAGTCATTCAGTAACGTCGTGGTAAAAGTATCAGGCATATTGATGAACATCCATAAACAAGTCTCAATAACAACAGCGGAAGTAAGGAATGAGTTCATACTCAAAATTTGTGCTACATTACATATAAAAGGTACTGAAAAGACGTTTGTTACTTACAGAAATTTACTTTATCGAAACGACTCCGTTGATAATGAAAGAAATATAACTAGGCTAAAAAGACTCATTCATAGTGCTGGATTAGCATGTTAGCATATATTTGCAGCTCCAAAACAAACGGAATAACAAACTATATCAATTCAAACTACACAACAAACACAAATTCTTCGATTCATTCATTCACAGGGTTAAGCTCGGCGGCGGTAGTTTTGTTGTTTCGTGTGTCAGTGCAGCTGCTTGACAGTACTAATAAACATCAGTGTTTATAATGTGTTCTAAGATAATAATGTGGTTTACACAGCTGAATATCACGCTGATGACGATGTCTTTTTATTTACGTTTTCTGTATACATGATTTATTTATTTTATACTGTGGAAATCCACTCATCAATTAGTGTCAACAAGGACAATACAGCCTATTCTGTTTTTATATCTGATAATCTCTTATTTAAGGTGATAGTGGGGGTACACTTCTCTAAGAATTTCCAAAAGAAGTTTAAGTATAAAAATACTGTTCAAAATGAAAAGAGCGGTTTTAGACAGTTTCTGGTTGCCTGATAGTGGAATCTGTTCATAGTTGTGGTTACCAGTGTTGAGGGAACCTGACTTCATATTTCCCCTACCAGTGACAGTGGGATTATTTGATGCTTGCAAACATGATTCAGAAATTTTAGTTCTGAGAAAATGTCTGCATGATTTCATAAGTCCAGCAGTAATTACAGTTATGATGGCAGTGTTTTCCACAGAATCTTGTGAGACTACGGGAGGTGGACCTTGGTTCCTACTGGATATGGATCCAGCGACTTCCCTCCCTGGAAGAAAATATACATTTTAAAGATATATGCATCAATGTGGAGCACTTTGAGAGTTAAAAAATAGCTCCAGCTCATTTTCAGAGTCGGAATGCAACGGAGAAGTCAGATTGCAAAGTCTTTTCATTGACTTATACCTGGACTTTAAAGTGGACTCAAACCTCTTTTTATTTGTAATAGAGTCTCAGTCTACATTGCATTCACACTGGTCTTTTTAGCCAATCAATTATAATAGTAATAATAATAATATCCATAAAGGCCTGTTCACACCAAGAATGATAACTATAAAGATAACTATAAATATTAGTGTTTATTCGAAATGCGCACTTCAGGTTTGTCGTCTGTTGCTTTAAATGCTCGAGCTCTTTAAAGCAGGATGGACTCTGATTGGCTGATTGGCTGTCAATGTTTTTATTATTCATCAGCTGGAAGAAATTGTTCTGAAGTGATCCCAGACCTGTATATATTTCTTTGTTCTGCTGTACCCAAAGGAAGATATTTGGAAGAATGTTTGTAACCAAGCAGATCTCACTTGCAAATATTCTTGCAAATATCTTCCTTTGTGTACAGCAGAACATGTGTATAGTAATGTATAGTAATATGATTTCGATTTATATTGACAGATGATTTTCCAAAGCAATGGCACAAAACACAATATTAGAGATCTTTTGTGTTATTATTAAAATAGAAGAAATTATTGTTATTTTATTATGAAACTGTGGTGGGACAGAATAGACCAGGGCTGGGCAACTCTGTCCCTCAAAATTCATCTCCAACCCTGATCAAACTCACCGGCCTGTAGCTTTCTAGTAATCCTGAACACCTTGATTAGCTTGTTCAGGGTTGGAGCTAAACTCTGCAGGACAGTGGATCTTGAGAGCCAGAGGTTCCCACCCCTGGTTTAGACTGGTGGTAATTACTTTTGGCAGGTAATTAATGGGAAACATTGACGATGAATGAACATCTAAATTTCTGTATTGTCATGGTGTCTCATCACATTGACAGAGCCTTGTTTGGAAGATGAACAGTCTCTCTCCAGAGGTGGCACTGAGCCGAATTTCTCCTGAGCTGCGGCCTTTACTCTGCACTGTGGTGCGCAATGGACGGGTCGGTTTAGACTCATCTAGCTGTCTCCGGATCACTGACCTCAAGAGTGGGTAAGTGTTCTGTGAACTACACAATAAGTGATAACTTTTGGAGAACAATACTTTTGTAAGTTCTCCAAATTATATGACTAATATCTTAAACTAAAATACCCTACTTTTGAATTAAAATCTTATCACAATTGCTTAATCAGAATTCCAGAAAGCTGAGGGGACTTTTCAGAATTGATCAATCAGGAGCTTACTGTAAAAAACTACTTCTTCAAATCTAAAAATAATAGCAAAACAACTACAGTTCAATATGTAAAAAGTGATTGGCTGTAATTTTTCATCCCTCGCTGAGCTTTACAGTTCAGGGCCTTTAAGATTATTGCAAAGGCTATTCATGGTCTTAATTATTCAATTATTATATGTATATTGATAGCTATTTATCATATTAACTACAGTGGCAAGAAAAAGTATGTGAACCACTTGCAGAATCTGTGAAAATGTTAATAATTTTAACAAAATAAGGGAGATAATACAAAATGCATGTTATGTTTTATTTAGTACTGTCCTGAGTAAGATATTTTACATAAAAGATGTTTACATATAATCCACAAGACAAAAAAAAATAGCTAAATTTATTAAAATAACCCCATTCATAAGTATGTGAACCATTGATTCTTAATACTGTGTGTGGTTACCTGGATGATCTACGACTGTTTTTTTGTTTTGTGATGGTTGTTCATGAGTCCCTTGTTTGTCCTGAGCAGTTAAACTGAGCTCTGTTCTTCAGAAAAAATCTCCAGGTCCTGCAAATTCTTCAGTTTTCCAGCATTTTTTGCATATTTGAACCCTTTACAACAGTGACTGAATGATTTTGAGATCCGTCTTTTCACACTGAGGTCAAATGAGGGACTCAAACACAACTATTAAAAAAGGTTCAAACATTCACTGATGCTCCAGAAAAAAAACATGATGCATTAAGAGCCGGGGGGTGAAAACATTTGGAATTTGAAGATCAAGGTAAATTGTATTTAATTTGTCTTCCGGGAAACATGCAAGTATTTTCTGTTGCTTCCGAAGGGCAGTACTAAATGAAAAAAAATGATATTCAAGCGAAATAAGAAAAATTTGGACCTCTTCATCCTGTTCAAAAGTTTTCACCCCCTGACTCTTAATGCATCGTGTTTCCTTCTGGAGCATCAGTGAATGTTTGAACCTTTTTTAATAGTGGTGTTTGAGTCCCTCAGTTGTCCTCCATGTGAAAAGATGGATCTCAAAATCATTCAGTCACTGTTGTAAAGGGTTCAAATATGCAAAAGATGGTGGAAAACTGAAGAATTTTTGGGACCTGGAGATTTTTTCTGAAGAACAGAGCTCAGTTTAACTGCTCAGAATAAACAAGGGACTCATGAACAACCATCACAAAACAAAAAAACAGTCTTAGATCATCCAGGTAACCACACACAGTATTAAGAATCAGTGGTTCACAAACTTTTGAACTGGGTCATTTTAATAAATTCAGCTATTTTTTTGTCTTATGGATTATATGTAAACATCTTTTATGTAAAATATCTTACTCAGGACAGTACTAAATAAAAAATAACATGCATTTTGTATTATCTCCCTTATTTTGCTAAAATTTTGCACATTTTCACAGATTCTGCAAGTGGTTCACATACTTTTTCTTGCCACTGTATATATCATAACTTGTTTTTATTAGTTCCTCAGTTTCATGTGTCATGAAGTGAGTTCGACTTAATGCAGTGCCGCACAGGCCAATCAGTGTCGGTGCCTGACGAACACAATGCATTCTGGTTAGAAAGTTTGTCAGACTTTGAACGGCACCGCTGCTGTGTCACGATCACGTGTGCTATCAAAGTAACATGAGATCCAGATGAGAACAGCCACCTGGGTCAGGCGCTGCAGTCCGAAATCGGCAGCACGAGATCCGATGATGATGCAGCTGTTTTACGATTGGCCGATTTTCACCAAATCAGCTTGAATGATTTCTGACAGATCATGGATGCTGAAAATTAAGCTTTGACATCACAGGAATAAATAACATTTTAAAATATATTCATGCAGAAGACAGTTATTTTAAATTGCAGTAATATTTCACAATATTAGTGTTTGTACTGTATTTATGATCAAATAAATGCAGCCTTGTTGAGCATAAGAGACTTTAAAAAAAATCCTACTTGTTCCAAACTTTTGTCCGGTAGTGTAAATGTACTTCATATGTTCTGATGAATAAAGATGGATATCTTCAGGAGGTTATATTGAACACTGTGTAGTGCCTCAAAATCATACCCGGTTATCAAAGTGTCATTGACAGTTTTTTTTTTCTCTTTTCCCTTTAGCTGCACATCACTAATGCCTGGTCCTTGCTGTGACAGATTTAAACTTCATATTCCATATGCTGGAGAGACTCTCAAATGTAAGTAGTAGTTCTCTTCTAGAGTATGAACAGATCAGAGATCATTTATGAAATTTGCTGATGTTTGATAATAGTGGTTTGCAATAGTGATATGTTGCAGCCTATAAAGTGTTTGCCTAACATCCCAAAATAGTGTTTATTTAATGTGTGGCCCTTAGTAATGTGTAAAGATGCATTATTGATTTATTGCATTTTCAAACTACAGTGATAAAACATGTTGTTGTTTTATACTTATTACCTACAGAAAACTGTAGAAAGGATAGGAATGTGAAATACAGTAGAGGGCAAAACATTGTGGTAGCTTTTGTTTGTCTTCTATTCTGTGTGTTTGTAATTTTTGACATGTTCTTATAAACTTCAGCTCTGGAATTTGTCATCAAAGTGCTATGAAGTGATTGATTAAAACCTTATTAAAGCTGAGGTGATATTTTTTGTTTAATGAACAGAGTGTATTTGAGTTCATGAGAATCATGGTAGTAATTTAATATCTTATTACTCATTCTTGCTAAGGCAAACATCACTATCGTTTATACTTAGTTCACCCAAAAAATGAAATTTCTGTCTTCATTATTTACTCACCCTTCTGTGGAACACAAAATGAGATATTTTGAAGAATGTTTCATTTTTTGTCAGTGGGTTCCGAAACTTTCAAGCCTTCAAAAGGACATAAAATTAATCCATACACACAGGGTTATTATTGTTAACAAAACTAAAACTAAAACCATAAAATTTTTCACTTTTTACCTTCAATAAAAAAAACATTAGCTGAAAAAAAAAAAAAAAAAAAAGACAAAAAAACAAAACTAAATAAACAAAAACTAAATAAACTAAAAACAAAGCTTATATATATGTATATATATATATATATATATATACACACACAAAAATAACATATAAAAAGTAAATAAAATCACAAAAAACAACTAAATTAAATATAAAAAATAAAATGTAAAAAATTATAATTTAAAAAATCTAATTCAAAATATTAACAAAAACTATATGAACAAAATTAAAATAACATTGCTTACTTCCCGACTGGCCAAGTTCCCCAGGTAAGTTGTCGAATATGTTTGTTGTATGCTTTAGTGATCCTGAGCAGAGGGGCCCCATTCTAATATTGGTATAAAAATATAATAGAGACTTGACGATAGAACTGCATGATTAATCGTTAAAAGATCACGCGATCTTATTCCTAAATTACAGTGATTTGGCCATGTCTATTAAACCTTTGACAAGTACAATCACAATGATTTTGATCTGTGTTGGCGCTGCCGCTGACCCAGAAAGAGCAGTTGTATAGGAATGAAACTGCTTCACAAACAGTCTTTTCAACCACACAGGATCATTATTTCTGTCTTACAATAATTCAAATTATTACAGAAGTGCTGGGATAAAAGTTTATAGTTCAGATATAAACACTGATGTCTACGATAGCGATAATCAAAATAGAGGAAATCATCTTTTGAAAGTAACTTGATGCTTCAAATAAAGATTGTGTCAGTTAATAAAGATTGTATCAAGTGAAGTCTTTATGAGTGAGTCATTGAATCATTCATTCAACCTGATTAAAAAAAATAATTTCAAATAAATTAAATATTTTTTAAATGGACTGCAGCAATTAACTTTTTTTAGGACCTCTAGTAAATTACGTGTTATTTTGTTTAGTTGTCTATTCAGAATCGTGATCTCTATTTTAAACAAAAAATAAATAAAATAAATAAAAAAACTTGATTCTCAGTTTATCCAGAATCACAGCTCAACATTTCAACTGTTGAGCTCAGGCCTAAAAATTCTTACCTTCTGTTTATTAGCTTTATTTTGTAATTGATTGTATTACATGTTTCATACAAAAACCCGGAAGCAAGTTGGGGTCTTGATTTCCCCATAAACTAGCAAAAGTACATTCTTTGAAGGGTCGTGTAATGCAGCCCGTTACACGGTGAACATTTTGCAAATGTTAGGCCAATAAAATATTTTACACAGATTCTTCAAGACTTTGTAATGGCGGTGCACTGAGCACAATTCTTTTGATTTGGAAACAAGCTTCTGAGAAGAGCTTTTAGAGGTTTTGTCTGAAATGCTTTCAAGGACCACAGCTCAGTGATGTTTAATGAGGTTGGATAGTAATTATATCTTGGCAATGATCTTAATTGGGAGTTCCTGTTATAACTCTGAGTCATGAGACACTCAAACACTCAAGCAGTTTTTCATGGAGGCCACATATGAACAAATTTCTCGGAGCTGGAGTTGATTATGTAGTGTGGCAGTGAGCAATTGAGGTTACTCAGTGAAGCTCTCTTCCTTTTGGAGGTTTATGGCTTGTTGTAATGTGTGTCTGATCAGACAAATTATAAGAAAAACTATGGGTTTGTTAATGAAGAAGTTTGGTTGTTGGTCATTTTGGGGGCATTGGTACATGCGTGAGGCAGTGCTTTTAGTTGTGCACTATCAGAGTGTAATGTAACATTTTTGCATTAGTGGCCTTTACTGACAGTCAGTGCTTAAGTGCAAATTAAAATGGAAAATTGCATTTCAAATCAAAACACTGTAACCACAATAAATCATAGTAATCAGTATTTGAATTACATCCATATATTCTTACGTTAAGTAATAACATGCTCCACCGTTCAAGAAGTAGTCCATTAAACATTTTATTAATTACCCCCCAATTTATTTTCTGTTTAGATAGAAATAGGTCTAATTGATTTTCTTGGAAAACTGATGCGTCCACATATCCATTATTCATAATATCTATTATTTTAGAAACACATTAGACTTTTTTGCCTCTAAATAATCAAGAAAAATAGCAGAGTTAAGTGTTGTAAACCCTTCCTGGGTTTGATTTTGCAGCTGACAGTGGGTGACAGCTGATAAGACCTTTTCAAAACTCTCGCCTTTGTTTTGCCAGTGATTTGCCTAAGAATTCCAGATGTATGCAAATCATCAGAGAATCTTCCATGAACCATGAACATATTGTATGCTTTTTGATGCATCTGTTTTCTAAATGTCGCAGTCCACCTGCTGTGGTGTCGTGCTTTATGTCTCAACGTCAGTGGAATTAATTTTCTCCGGTAATTGATTTAGAGCTCAGGAAAGACAGTAAAAAATAACAAATAATTATCTTAACATTATGAATAGTGTAAGAATATCTGATCCTGATCCTAATCCTTACAGGTACTGTAACCTTCGTTCATCTTCAGAACACAAATTAAGAAATCCGAGAGGTATCTGACTCCTCCATAGACAGCAATTTAACCACCACTTTCAAGGTCCAGAAAGGTAATAAAGAAATCGTTAAAATAGTCCACGTGACTGCAGTGGTTCAACCTTAATGTTATGAAGTGAGGAGAATACTTTTTGTGCACAAAAACAAAACTAAAATCACGACTTTATTCAACTATTTCGTCTCTCCCCTGTCAGTCTCATACACAGTTTCCGTTGTATAGACAGTGCAGGCTTCCGTGTTATACATCAGAACGCCGGCTCAGTATTGGCCGACGCTGTTCATGTGAGCAACACGACGCATGCGTGTGATACTGACGCAGGAGCCGGCATTCTGACGTAGAACCTGGAAGCGCTGAACATAAACAGCGTACACTCTTAAGAAAAATGGTTGAAAACAGTACTAAATTGTGGTTCTTCAGCTTGTAACAATAGCAGAACCCTTTTTATAAGGTTCCATAAAGAACCATGCTTTAAAAGTGCTATATAGGACCATTATGGTGGTATAAATAACATTTTTAATAATAGTTTATTTTCATCAATATTAGTATATTAGTATTTTCATATTAATAATTTTTATATATTATTAATATTGGGTTTTTTTTTTAGTCCTCTATTTTCCTGGTCATATAATATATAATGCCTCTAAAACATGCATGTTTAGTCAATTAGGTATTTTCATTTTTTTATTGACAATTATAGCAAAAATGCTACAGAAATGCTCTAACAACAGTTATTAGCTGAATACATTAATAAATAACAATTGACATTAAACATGATATAGATGTAATGAAGACCAAGTTCCAGTGAAATGTCTTTGTCCATCATTATGTGTATTTTGATTGGCAGTTTTTAAGATTCGAATTTAAAGACATTTTAAGGAAGAATCAAATCATTTACCTGTTAACACCGTGTCCTAACCAGACGCGATGCGATAAGATTCCAGCGATAAACAGTTTGACTGTCCACACTAGACGCGACGCAACAATGAGAAGCGATAAAATCAATCAAAAACCACAGCCAATCAGAAGAGAGTGTGGGCGGGCTCTCTCAGCAAGAGCACAGCAGACACAATGAAATGGGCAGGTACATAGTAAAATTCATAAATATTACACAATTTAAACATTGTTTAAAGTACATACGGAGTGACTGAATCAATCTTTGTTATAGAATACACTTGTTTGTTCGCATAGAGTTGACAGTTTGAACATTCTTGTGCCCATTTATTTATTTTCAAGATCTGAGGTGAATTAGCCAGTGTTGTTTTCATTACAACTAAAAAGCTGGGAACACAGAATGATATTCAAACTCACGTTAGTGGCTTTTAACATTAAATAAAGCACATAAACAGTACCTGATATTATCATTGGCATACTTTGTGTTGCTGTTCCAGCCGCGACGTCGCGGAGAAATAGAAACCGTTTCTAAAATGGAATATTCGCGCGTTGCCGACGCGGCTGGTTAGGACAAAAACTCAGATTAACATGGAAAAGATACCTTTTATCGCTTGTTGCGGCGTCGCGTCGCGCCTGGTTAGGACACGGTGTAAGAGTGTGTTGACAGTCTGTGTAATTGAATGGCTGACCTCCAGAAAATCAGTAACGAGGTAACTTTGACAGTTACAGATTTGAAAAACAAAAAGGCGGGAATAAAGAACCCTAACTCTAACACAAAGAACCATTTCAGCATATAAAGGGTTCTTCGGGATGATATGGTTCTGAACCTTTAAAGAACCATCGGTAACACTTTACAATAAGGTTCATTAGTTAACATAAGTTAACTACAATAGTTAACATGAACTAATAATGAACTGCACTTATACAGCATTTATTAATCTTTGTTAATGTTAATTTCAACATTTACTAACACATTATTAAAATCTTGTTTACATTAGTTAATGCACTGTGAACTAACATGAACAAACAATGAACAACTGTATTTTCATTAACTAACGTTAACGAAGATTAGTAAATACAGTAACAAATGTATTGCTCATGGGTACTTAATTTTAGTTAATGCGTTAACTAATGTTTAACTAATGAACCTTATTGTAAAGTGTTACCGAACCATCTTTTTTTAGAGTGTAGGAGAATGACACAGAAGAGAAGATATTGTTGAATAAAGTCATTTATTTTTGTTTTGTTTTTGCGCACAAAAAGTATTCTCGTCGCTTCATAAAATTAAGGTTGAACCACTACAGTCACGTCGATGGTTTCAACGATGTCTTTAGTATATATGGAGAGAGAGAGAGAGAGCGAGAGAGAGAGAGAGAGAGAGAGAATAGATAAAATAGAAATAGAATAGAAAGTGTTATCATTAATGGGTCAAGTGTAGATGAAAAAGATGTGTCTTTAGCCTTCTTTAGCTTCTTTGCTCTTGGTTAGATTTTGAATTGTAGACATTCTATTAAGTGAACCAGCTGGTTTAATGTATGTTAATGGGTGATTTAAATCATAACAATCAATAATAAAATAAAATAAAAACTCTGACTATTTCCAAATAAGAACATGGTAGTGAAAAGACTTGTTTTGTCTAAACCACTTTGTCTGCTGGCCTGCATTGCATGGCAAAGTGCAGAGAGTTGCACAGGTTGTGCAGCCTGCATTTCTTAGCTGTTGTCTGCTCTCTGTTTTTTTCTTCTGTTGCCGTACTTCCAGGAAGAATGCTGATTGTTTACTTGTGATACTATTGCTCTGGCAGGAGTGCTGACTGTCTGTTGTTTGCATGCAAAGAGAGCGCTCCAGTCACTAAACAACGTCCTCAGCTTTCTGCTCCTCACAAGAGTTTGCCACAGCTGGTATGATGTTTCTCGAGTAGTACCCACCTCAACTGCCCTCAGGGTGTAAATTTGGAAAGTGCTGCATATTTGCCCAACATATCTACTGCTATCTCTTTTCAGATATTTGGCAACAGCTTTTCCAAGATGCCATTAGATGTGACAGATGTATGACAAACATCATCCAGGCTCTTTTCCCCTATGCTCCATCTGTGGAAAATTACTGCCTTGTGTTTGTTTTGCTCTGTTTTTTAGCCATGGAAAAGACAGAGGAGCAAAAGAAAGAAGGAAAGAAAAAGAGAAACAAAATGGCTACAGTATATAAATAGAAATGTGTATTATTTGAACATAGTCTAAAATCATCAGTGTTATGTCGTTATTGATAGGAACTGAGCTACAAAAAAACAATGCTCGAAACAAAGTCACTTTATTTATTTTTTCAGTACATTGAAAGTGAATGGCAATCAATTGTTAAGCTCTGAAAAGCCAAAAAAGTGCCAGAATTAGAAAAGACTTATAACTAAATGAGAGTGTGTGACAGAATTTTGGAAAAAGTTATAAAATGATATTTTAACATGTTCAGTCCTACAATGCTGCAAAGCTTTGTCACTTTGGTGGTAATTTTTGAGATATAAGTGATGCTGGTTACACGTTACACTAATTATACGGTTAAGTACTGAGTTATATTACTTAACAACATGTACTAACTTTAGGGTTAGGGTAAATTCTTATCCTAAATAAGGGTTTGGTCTAGGGTTAGCTGCATGTAATTATGCATAATTTACTGTTATTACTATAAGTACATGTAACGTGTATCAAGGACACTGTACCATGGTGCTTAATAATGATAAAGAAATAAATAGCCTATGTACTTTGACATGTTCTGGAGAGGTACTTTTTTTGTACCCATCTTTGTTCCCTGAAAGGTATTGCATTCTATTATGCAAAAAAGCTTGTTCATGTGCTTTGTTTGGGATTAATGGAAAGGGACTAATTTTTCTTCGAAGTATAGAATTTGTACCTCATGTACTTTCTTTTGAGAGTGTTGTTCCTCAGCTGTTCTTTTAGTTAACAATAGCTGTTTCCATCTAAAGTTGTGAATTTAACTTGTGTGCAAAATTGGAATATCGCGTAAAACATTTGTGAATAAAGCAGTGTTTCTATCCCATGTGTTCAAGAGAACAAAATCATCACATCCTAGGAAATTAGCGTTAAATATCGGTGATAAAAATGTAAGTTGCTGCAATTGGCTCTTTTTTACTCCATCATAAATTCCTTGCGTCTCAGAACACGCAGACTAAACACGAAAACATCATGTTATCTTGCGTTCGGATGCTGGTTTTTGAAAATGCAATCGTGTGAGACTCTTCTAGGAGGTCATTATACTAAATCATTCTGACGACAGACTTTGGCTCAGGCATTTCATAATGATCACACCAGCATTTGAGATGCTGTGCAATGCGATTGGTCCGCTGGTTAGTCCAGTTATCCAATCACATCCACTGTTGAGGCAAACTCTAAAAAATGTATCCACCTCAATTGAGCGCATATATTTTTTATGCGCATTTTTAGAATTTATGCGCACCATGGCATTTCCATTCATAATTTTTTTTTTATGCGATATCCCAAAATGTGCATTAAAATAGGTGGATGGAAACATGGCTATTGAAAGATCCCAATCAGTCCCAGCGGTCATAATGTTTACCTTGAAAACACAGATAAAGCCCATCAGAAACACCTGTCCAAAAATACTTGTAACATTATACCCAAGATTGAAATTTTTGCTTGTTTAATGGCTTGCTAATGTCCATTAGTACTACACTGTCCTTTGAGAGTTTAGAGTTCCACAGTGTTACTATAAGAGCCATTAGGCCATGGACATAGAAAAGTCTTTGATACTGACATTGATTGTTCAGTCTAATAAGATCATGCATTGGTAATCTTTTACATAAAGAGCGTACATGGATCTGTAAGTACAGTGTGTGAGTGAATATCAAATATAATGTGCAAATATGTTTGATTATGGGTGTGTCCACACTTGGCAGGTTTGGTTCGATTAAAACGAACTCTGGTGCGATTGATCTGTTAGTGCGGTTCATTTGAAGAAGTGTGAACGCTGCCATTCGATCCCTGGTGCGCACCAAACAAGCGAGACCCCTGAACAGGTACCCACAAGGGTATGCCAGAGTTCGGTCCGCTTCCAAACAAACTCTGGTGCAGTTCAACTAAAATAAGAACGCAACATGGACCAAAGATGGTTTTTACATGGTATTCTACAATACATCTTCCTAATAGTTTACAAATTTGACTTTGCTTTGCTTTTATGATAGAACTGGTTGTAAATCTCTGAAGTGTTTCACTTCATATGGTTTATGAAGTAATTATCTGTTTGATTAACTCTTGATTCTTACAGGGGACATCATCTTTAATGCCAGTGACCCAGAACTGCCCCCTGACTTTATCTTCGGAGAAGATGCTGACTTCCTTCCAGAACCATCTGAACTCCCGGTGTGTATTAAGATTATAATTATGTGATGCCATTATCCTGTATTCTAAATATAGAGCTTTTATATCAATATTGTGGTACAGAACCGTAGTTAAGTAAACGGACTGTACAAATATTGTGGTTATGAATAGTAGTAAGAGGACCTAAATGTACAACAAGAAAAATAATTATTTTTCAAGATTAAAACAACAATATCATGCATTCAATGTAGATGTTCTATGTTCAGAGAGACCACATTTAGCAAAGTCTGACAAATAAAAATAGTCTTGTTTTAGTGAAGTGTTTATGCTTGCTTTAGGGTCACTCTTACCCCTCACCAAAAAAAATTCTCAAATCTCCAGTGAACCAAAAATGTGTTAGCTGCAGGCTAAACTCGGTTGTACAGAAATACACCAAAGAAGACAGAACAATGGCTCTGTTATGATTGAATATCTTTGAAGTAGCAGTGCAGCAGAGCTTTCAGCTGTTTTAACTTCTTTTAGTGCAGTTAGTTAAATCAGATGGCTGGTATCGATGTGCGTGGTCGACTCAGCAGCCAGATTTGACCCGCGGGGCTTCCAGCGTTCTGAAGAGAGAGTGTTGGTGAATTACATAAGCGCTGCGTCTGCGCTTAACACTGTCGTTCTTCTAGTGCCACTTTTAGGATTGTACAATTATCACCAGAGGCTTTACTGCTGCACAACACACTCAAAAAGAAGCATCTAGGTAGACAGCTCGAAAGGTTTTGAAACAATCATTAGTTCTTTATTAAGGCATGTTGTTGATTTATTTTTTGTTGTGTTCATTGAACATCATTTTTGGCATAAAGAGCTACTGTGTTTCTCTACACAAACAGTGTGCCACATGCTTAGCCTTTTTTTTTTTTATCTATGGGGTTAGATTTGTAGCATGTTTCCAAATATATACACTGTAAAATGATTTTTGTAAGTTGTAAATTTAAAAAAAAAAAAAAAAAGATTATTGGAGTATGAATTAAATTCACAAATAAATAAAACGAGAGTTGCAAATATTGTTATCTGATTGGCTTTAGGGGATAGTGGGAATAGTTCACCTATTTGTGTATTTGTGTGCACGTCTTTCTTGACACTAGAAATGTTTTAAAATCCACAAATGCGTACAGTGAGTCATAAATGCACAGGAAGTGATTCATAAATGTGTCAGGGTCATTAAAAAATGTGTCACTTGAAATAAATAAGTGTTAATTGAAATAAAATAAAATAAAATATAAAAAATGTTAACTGAAATAAAATATAAAATATACTAATTTTATTTTAGCTATTTGCCAAAGCAACATTTATAATTTCATTTAGATTTTTTCATAACTTGGTGTACTAAAATAACTCAAAATTGAAATAAAAACTAGACACATTTTAGACACATATAGACACATTTAAAAACAATAACTAATAAAAATGACAAAATTAGATAATAAATAAATTAAATTATTAGAACTTTCACTAAAATGAAAATGGAAAATACAAAAATAACTAATTCAATATTTAAAAAAAAAATAAAAATAAATAATAGTATCTTGATGACACTAAAATAACACAGTATATTTGTAAATGTGTTTTTATTTTCAAATCTTACTTGATTTATTTTTTAATTACATTTTCCTAACATATATATGTGGACTTTATTATTTTATCTGTAAATTTATGGATCTCTCTCTACACTTATTTGTGGATTGTAATCTATTTATTTGGAAATATGCAACAAATCTAACCCCATAGTTATGTGTCAAACCTCTGTTAATTTATGAAAAGTTGGTGGTCAGAGACAGTCCAACAGACTGTTTCATGTGCACTTGAGAAATTTCACAGATCCACAGCATTCCAGGTCTGTTG